>NC_042495.1:16808897-16830825 GCF_005508785.2 Acyrthosiphon pisum | reverse complement strand
TTTCCATTCTAAAGCTGCCTTTAAACTAAAAATAATAGGTATATTATATTAAATAAATCATATTTTATTTCTCATTCAATGCACATTCAAAATTTCAAATATTTTAATTCAAATTATTAAATATAAAAATGTGTAATGACTAATGAGTATTGATGATGATACCTGTTTATCTGAGTATGAGTGAACAACATTAGAAATAAAATTAGAAATCTTAGGTCTTATAACAGGCTGTTTTATAATATAATTAATCAATTCATCGTCATCGCTTTCGCTCGATGATAAATAACTCATTAAAGTTAAAACATCATGTTCATGATTATTCATTATAATATCTAAAGCAGGTATGACTGGTATGTGCACTAGACTGTTTATAATTAATAAATTATAATTTAATATTTATAAGATATGTGCATATAAATTATAAATTATAACTACAAATTACAATTGTAAAATTTGTTATATCAATATTATCAGACTGTATCAGTTTTATCCGGAAAATGATAAAGCCCACCGTCGACTGGTGCCACGGACTACTACACTGGACTGGAAACGAGACGTTTACTGCCGAGCCGCTTAGTGTCCGCGAGAGAGGTGTACGAGGGGAAATCGTACATGAACGAATCTGGCGCCATCTATACTTTAATGATAAACCATTTACCAAATTTATTCCCGCCTTACGTTTATCGTTTGACGGAATGCCGAATGGGTAGTATGCCTGTGGTAAGCCAGGCTGCGCTAGATACGCTCGCGTACTATTTCCCCTTTCTACACCTCTCTCGCATTATTATTCTTCCTGTCAAACTATTTTACTATTGCCTATTATTAGTTATTTCATATCTATAATATCTTTTAGAATAGGTTAAATACAAAAAAATGAAAGAATTTAAAGTGAAAAAAGTACTTGTTTATTTTTGTAAAATATTATGGTAATAAGAATAATATTATAATTTATCTTTGTCTCAAAGTAGAATATACCGGTTTTACAAATTTTTTCCAATCCCCCAGGTCACATATTATGCTATTATGAGGAAGATGTATACTGCCGAACGGAAACAGGTTGTTTGGGGTATTTTATCTTGATATAGGATATATCCTAACTGGCCAAACATTACGTAGGTCTGTGGTCTCAAAAATGTGGCCCACAGTAAATATTTATTTCTTCAAAAATGAAATTTTTGTTTTTAAATAAAATTAAATATGTGATTTGTAATGCCTAGTATTATATACAGTTATAACATAATAATATTATCTGACTCTAACTAGGTATTACAAAACACATTTTTTTTTTTAAATTTTTGAAGAAATAAATACTATAATAATATTAATTTAAAAAAATATATTATAATAAATAAAATAAATAAATGGTGTCTTCATTTATTTCAATTATTTTAGATTTAGTATTAAAATGAGTAAAAAGTGTTTTGCCCTCAAACCTTTGACCTATTATAATTGATATATAGGCCTGTTGGTAATTTGAGTTTGAGGCCATTAACATAAGTAGTATCTTAAACCGCATGTATTATTACTATGTTAAATTAAAATTTTATTTAAATAATATATAAAAAAGAAGGATATAATTATATTATAATCTTAATATTTAGGTATTAAATATAACATTATAAGAATTAATTTTATCTTGTCTGTCTATTACAATTACTATTCCTTGCTCAGAACTGGTAATAGCTTGTTGTGGTTGTACTTGAGCTTGTGGTTTTAAATCAACTACAGCCACTGGTTTGTATAGCATCAATAGCCTGTGCCTCATTTTCCTGTTTATCTTTTTCTTTTGGCGGTTCTTCTTCATTGTCACTTAATGTCAAATCGACAAAGCTGAAATTTTCATTTTCTTGGCGTTTGACAGTTTCAGTGTTTAGTTCTACATTCATATCAACGGATTTTTCTTCGTCGCTAACTAAATCCACAGAATCAATAGGTTCTAATTTTGCATCAGGTGTACTATTTGGTATCTTATTTTTTATCTCTTTATTTTTTTCATAAGCTATCCATGTGCCATCAGCTAAAATTTCAATTTCCGTGATGTAGTTTTTGAGGGTTGGACTTGAAACAACGTCCAAAAAATAATTTTCTATTTGTATGTCGTCATACAAACAAGGTTTATTACAAGTTGGGCACATCCATGTTGGCTTTTTCTCATTCATTAAAATAAATGTGCTAGCATCAAAACATTGTAAATGATCACAATGTATAGATTTAGCAGGTACCTTCATTCTAATTTTACTCAATGGACATACTAAGGAAAATCGATAAGACGTAGTGGCCAAATCTGGATCCACTTCCCCTAACTTTTTAATTATATAGTTTTTGGTCTCTTCTGAACTCCTACCTCCTTTATCTTTAAGTCTTTGTATCAACGTTTCTGAACTTAATCTTTTTACAAGATACATAGCTATAACATAATTTTTTTCATCGGGAGTCCAATTTACATAGATCATGTTGGGAGTGATTGGAGAAAGTTTGACAAGTTGAGTGCAATTTATAGGTCTTGGAGATCGTCTGGATTCAGCTCCTGGTCGAGTATTAGGAGCAGTAGGTGGTAATGGACATGCTTTCGGACCAAACCGAATTTTTAGTCCAAGAGGCATATAGTCTGTTACCTCATTAATTATAGGATACACTAACTGACTAATTCGAATCTGGAACTGATAAATATACTCATTTTTTCCTGGGGAAACATCACGATTCATGGCAACCATATTGACGTTCTCGGCTGGCACAAAAAGTTTGAATTGCCATTCTTTCATACCTAAATAAATAAAATACTTATTATAAATATAATTAACTTAAGATAAATAAAAAAATATATTGTTACCTCTAGGATAGTTTTGTAATGTACATTTCTCCGTGCCGGCTAGAAAAGTTGGCTTTATAACTTCGTCAATTACCTCATAAAGTGGTAACTTTTTGAACTTGATTAGGGCTACAGTTTCAGGAGATGGAGTATACGAATTATTTCTAACTGGCATTCCTCTCGTATCATATCTCAATGGATCTTGTGAGACCACATTCATTTGTTGACTTGAGGATAAATTAGATGACGCAATAGAACAAGGTCCAGAAGGTTGATAACTGCCTGATATATATTGAATGGTATTGTTAGCCATAGTATTTGGTCTAATTGAATTACTATAATTAATGCCTCTTTGAATATGCGGCATAACCTGTGGTAACCCAGCTCGGGTCATATGCATTGGCTGTTGAGGATATTGTGGTGGAGGTTGGTACATTCTTGGTTTTGGAGCCTGTGTCTGCCCCATGGTCGTCATTTGTCCCTGTTGGGTTTGTAATGAGCCGTGTATCATTCTATCATCATTATGAGGCAAATCTGTAATGGAACAATATATTTCATATATTTTTGGTCCGTATGCCGCGTGGTTAAAGCCAATTGGTCTAGTTCTTAATAATTCAAGTGCCCGATCTTTTAAGTCAGATTTTCGTCCTGTTTTATTTTGACCAAAAGCTCCCAATAATGTTTGCAAGTCGGTAGTCCGGAAAACAGCCAGCATGTTTTTATAATCTTCATCATGGTTGGTCATCATGGTCACTAAAAAAATAATAATAATTTAATTAGTTATTTTTTATCAAGTAAATGTTTATTTATAAATAGTTATAATTATCACATAATAAATATATACCCTGTTCAATATAAGAAGCCCATAGATTTACGTAATAAAACCGGTTTTGCCCATGGCCGCCCATGTGCTTCTTATTTTGAACAGGGTATAAATATATTTTATCATCTTTAAAATAGAATATGCATGGATTATTATGTAACCTGTTTAGATTCATAACAAACTTAAATTGTGGTAACCAAATAACCTAACTAGATCAAATTCCTGTAAAGGGTGATAAATATTTGAAAGCTCGTCCAAGAAAGTAATAATAATAATCAACCTGATTTTTCATTACCTGATATCTTTGGTTTATAACAACAAACCTAGGTTAGTTAGTGATTTTCCTAAGTTCTTTCCTTCAAGTTTGTCTAGAGGGACACCACAAAAAAAAAAATGAATTGACTGTGATACATGGCGTGGTACTTGATATTTTCTCCACTACAAAAATAATGAATCATTGATATGTTTATGCGGGTCCTTAATGTCACCTACGTTACGAATTTACGATCGGACACGAAACGTTTCAAACGTTTAGTCGGCGGGTCTTCGTGAGCTCGTGTTTTCGTTTTAGTTTGTTTTGTTCATATTTGCGAGAAGCAGCTTCTGTGCTTACATTCTTTCAACTTCATAGTTTCACGATGGGATTTAAATATCGCATACTTTTTTTCATCAATTATTGACAAAATAGATGGCGTACCGATTTTAAACTGCTCAAATTCTTGACGATCGGCTATGGCAGTGGTCTTCAACCCTTTTGGACTCGCGACCCACTTTTTCGGACATTTTTTGCGACCCACGTAAGCTTTGAAGAAAAACAAAAACAAAGCTAAAATTGCTTAATGCCTATATTGTATAGTAATACCTATTATAACTGAATAGACTGAATATACTGTGATTTGATATCCATTATATTATATACTATAGATTATATAAACTGCATTTTTATTTATTCCATATATTAAACTTATTTTTTATTTTAAAAATAAGACGTATCGCGACCCAATTTTAAAGCTTGAAGACCACTGGGCTATGGCACGTTTACGTTTGCAATAAGCTTTCTGGTGTTCAGAACTCAAAGTTATAATTACAAATTTGATATATCCAACAATTTAATTTATAAAGATGAGTTTTGTTGTAACTTCTGTAGCGCAAATAAAATTTGAAGAAATAACATTTTGATTAAATAAAAACATACGATAAATAAAAATGCATCAACGAGTTTCTATCGTGACGTTATTATTTATTATGCATCGATTGCTAGGGGCAACTTAAATAAGTATTGTAATGCGAAATCAGTCAGAAATTGTTTTTATATTTTCTCCGCTGCGTGGAAATTTAATGAATCATAGATATGCTTTTGCTAATACTTTAGTTTCATAGTATTTTTAATACATTATTAGATACTTCCTCACGATTTAATGCTTTAAAAAAATTATATCAATAAGATTGCTGGGGTAACGTAATTGTATTATGCATCGGTTGTTTGGGGCAACCAATAACGCGAAATTATAAACGCATAACATTTTACCAAATTTTGGTTTAAAAAATAGCAGTTTAAAATGGTTTAAAAGTTATTTAAATAACAGAAAACAAATAGTGCAAATTAATAACTCCACAAGCGAAGAAGTAAGTATTAATTGTGGATTACCGCAAGATAGTGTCTTGGGCCCATTACTGTTCATATTATACATTAATTCAATATGTGATTTAAAAATTGATAGACAAATCATAACTTACGCTGATGATACATGTCTATTATTTTCCGGTGTGATGTGGAAAGTTGTTCGATTAAAAGTTACTAAAGAGTTTTAAAAAAGGGATCAATTATACTACTATTATTATGTACCTTATATTATGACTACTAAAACAAAACAAAAAAAGAAAGAAAATGGGTTGGTAACCTCTCTGCTATTCAGTAGATGTTGAATATAACTTGTCATTGAGTAGCAGTTACTATCAGGCATGTGTAATATTTGAATTCAATGTCCATCATTTTAAACGAAAATCGAATCTGTGCAAAAGATGATCTGTAATCTGTCAGTCCATATTACTTAGTAATTCAGGGACAGATTGGAATTTCGGACCAGCCCGGGAAAATACTTTTTTACCGGCCCACTATTTGTTGGGAGATTGGGGGCAACTGGCAAGTGTACCGTACTGAAGATAGTAATTTTTTTTTAGTATTTTAAAGAGTAGTCTACTGTAATCAGTGGTATTATAAAATTAACCTTTAACAATAAAATATAATAATAAAAATAATAATAATAGAATAAAAATAATATTACCTACACATAAATGTTCCATAATAAAATGTTAGTAATTTTATATTTTATATTATCAGTTTTACTGTATCGACATAAAAAAATAATGAAAATACAATTACAATATATTATTTAATCGTATTTGATACCATTTAAAAGTAGCACATTTGATACGTGAGTGTGATAAGTCCTTGTACTTAATTATTGATTTTGAGTGAATTTAGTCAGCTTAAAACAAATACTTGCTTATATTACTATCATTACTCTAAAAATAAATCTATAGGTAATTATTTTACTAGGGTGGGTATTAATGAGTTAAAAAGTTTAAGTTAAGTTAAAAACTGAGTTTAAAAAAACATTAATTTGACCAGGCTTGTTATTAAATCGATAAATCATAATATTTTATACTTTTAGATAAATATTATCTATAATTTTTAAAAATATCAGTATTATTATATTTTATTTTACTATAAGTATGACTGTAAGTTGAATTATTTTTTATTAATCTAAAAAATGTTAAATGTTTATAGCTTATACCTCTATAATAGCTCAACAAAGCAGTGTTAGATAATCTGCAGTCAATTTAATTGAGCTGGCTATTCCAAGAGTTGCTCCAGTCAAGACCTTCACTTTTGTAAACACAAATTTGCCAAGTTTGTCAGACACTTTTAAAATCTAAAAAAAAAAAATAAATATTGTACAACAAGTTGGTAATAAGTTGAGTTTTGAGTAAGAAGACATTTGTGTTACAATATTAAATTTGAATATAATAATTGTTATATACCGTCTGAATAGAAGAAATAGCAAACACTTAAAAAATATTATTACAGGAAAAATAAGCCTAACAAAAGAGTATTAGTTAGAGAGGTATTAACCAGATCTATGAGGTCAAAGAAATTACCTAGCACATTTAAAGATGTTGCAATGTAGAGTATTATTAAAGGACCGGAAAAGCTCTAACATAATTTTATATTTTTATTTTGTATTATTATTATTATTATTATTTGTAATATTATATCTAATATAATATAGACGCTAATGAAATTGAAGCACTCCTTGTAAAAATTAAGAATTATAATTCTTTTTATGAAAATTATGTGACAAATTTTTTACTTAAAAATGTACATGAATCTATCTCCTCACCGTTAGCAATTATTTTTAATAAATCATTATTAACTGGTAAATATCCTACAAATTTCAAAAAATGTACAGTTATACTTCTATTTAAATCGGGTGATAAATTAATATGTGGAAATTATCAACCGATCATTTTATCTCTAACTTTATCCAAAATATTTGAAAAATATATTAAGGTTAGAAAATCTTTTTTCCAGGGCTTTGCACCCGAACGTAACACGAAATCCGAAACCCGAATTAGGTAACCCAAATAAATATCACAACGAAATATTTCCATTCAGGTTTGCCGGAAACCCAAATTATTGAAAATTAAGTGCCATATCAATTTTTATGTATTTTTTGCAACTAACGCAACTAAGAAGATAAGAAGATAGTAGTGTGACTGTGTAACGGATAAATCAATTTTTTTTTGTAACCTACAAAATAGTTAATTAAATATTTAAAAAAGACCTTGATGCTAGATGATTGTTTCATTTTATTTCACAATATTCAATAATAGACAGTAGTAATTGTGTTGTCTAACATTCTTAATCAAAAATAAATATAACGAAAATATGTTCAGTTAAAAAATAAAATATGTCATAAGCGAGAACTTTCTTTTGTTGAATAAGGATTGAGTACCTAAGTATTAAGTAATAAACTAATAACTAATAAGTATTAATATTTAATTTAATTTTTTTAATTTTTTTCATTATGTTTACTTTAAATATAAAATCAGATGACTATATCAAATTTGCATTGAAAATCTCATGTTAATTGATATACAACATGTTTTTTTTTAACACTCAGAATTAACCATAATTAACCCGAATAAATTTGCATTTAACTCTAACCAGAAAAGTGTATTAACCCGTAACAACTGATTTCAAAAATCCTAATTTTCCTTCAACACTCAAAACCCAAAACCCGAAAAAATGATTACGATGCAAAGCCCTGATTTTTCTCTAAAAAACAATTTGGTTTCCGAACCGGAATTTCGATAAATGACGCACTATTTGAGGTTGATAATTTTATAATTTTAAAATATTGATAAAAACTATAAAGTATTTTCCTAGATGTTCATAAAGCTCTTGACTGTGTAAACCATGATATTTTACTACAGAAATTAGATAGGGCTGGTATAAGAGGAGTGGCAAATAACCTTTTGAAATCCTTTATGAGTGGACAAACCCAAAGAGTTAAAATTGATGATACATTTAGTGAATCTTTAGAAATTTCTTGTGGGGTTCCTCAAAGTACTGTGTAAGGCCCATTATTATTTATAACTTTTATTAATGATCTTTTGAATATATTTGGTTTACTATAAATTATCTTATTAAATATTTATTTAATTTGCCTTTTCAAACTAGCACTATCATTTTATATGAGTCACTAAATGTAAAAAACTTCAAATTTATTTATAATTTGTCTATTCTGATAGATTTATATAAGCACAAACATATAATACCAATATTTGATCATAAACATAAAACTAGGTTTAAACAAAATATTAATATATGCTTACCAAATTGTACTAAAGTATTTGATCAAAAAAGTACATTTTATATTGGCTTACATTTATGTGTTTCATTTATTATATTAGTATAAATAATTTTAAGAATCTTACTACTTTTAAAAAATATATAAAAAAAATTAGATTTAGATTGTATTTAATTTTTGTTATTGCCTCTTATTTATTGGCCTCTTTATTATATTTTTTTACTCCATTTCATGATCTTTATATATTTGTTTTTAGTCTAATTAAGTCTCATTTTACTGTATTTAATGTAATTTATATTTTTAATATTATCATTTACTACTTTAGTACTTATATCTTACATAAATTCTTTTAAGAACTGGTTCTCCCAGCACAAGCTCTGCTTTTTGGGAGTGCTGAAATATTGTAAAACGTTCATAAAATATATAAAGTTATATTTTAAGTATATATACCTACCTATATTTTATTATTTTGTTTGATATATAAAGATGTTATTATTGCAATAAAGTTATTATTATTATTGCTATTAAAATATGCTTATTAACATTGTATTCATTGTATTATTAAGTAAAGATAGTGATATTATATTATACCACTGTCAATATTCTATGTATGTAACTATTGTAAGGTTAAGTCACCTTGACTCACTCAATAAACATATTCCCTTACAACTTAAAACAATAATAGATTTTAGCATAAAAAATGATTGTGACTATAATGAACTTTTGTAGCGCTCTTGTTTTTTAGTGCCACAGACCGTGGTGTGCCTAGAAATTTTCAATGGGATATCATAATACGTATCATAATACGCCATACAACATGCAGTCAAAATTATGAAATATGCATACAGAATTTAAGAAAAAGGGCACCTATGGTAAAAATATTAATAAAAAAAATGTATAACACTAAACCTTATATTTGGAAATTATAATTTGTTAGGTTTACAATCAATTCAAAATAAATTTAATAGCTGAATTAGTTACCTAATGCAAAACAAATAATTGTTTATCAACAAGTTAACATAGAACCTATAGTTAATTTTTATCAGTCAAAATACCAATTCTAATTTTAAAATGTACATGTAATTTGCAAGGCTGGGCAAGTTAACGATTTTTTTTAACTTTTTAAGTTAAGTTATTTTTAAATAATTAAGTTAAGTTAAGTTAAAAGTTAACTTTGAAAAAAAAGTAACTTAACTTAGTGTAAAGTTAAAATTTGCTAATTTGCAAAAAAAAAAAAATCCAGTCATATTATATGGTTTATTAGATAGTTTTTTTTTATTTCCAAGAAAATTACTGGGTAAATTTAAAACGATACATCCAAGTAAAAACACATTAAAAAATGTGCGTTATTCTTAGGACGAAAATTAACTTAATTTAGATAATTTTGGAATAAAATAAACTTTAAGTTAACACGTTAATCTTGAAAAAAAGTAACTTATTAAGTTAAAAGTTAATTTGAAAAAAAAAGTAACGAGTTAATTAACTTAATTAAAATCAACTTGACGTTTTAACTTAATTTTAATTTTTAACTCGTTAATGCCCAGCCTTGGTAATTTGTACTCAAAATTTAAATATAACAAAATATGCACTACAACTTTAAAAATAGTTAAATGGGTAAAATATGGAAGAAAAAATTACTTTATATACTTCTAGTAAAATGAAACAACATTTTATATCTCTATATAAGGTCTTGGATGATTATTGGTAAACATGTTTAATATTATGTTAAGTATAATTCATACTTAATGTTTAAAGTACTATATAACACAATAGATAATTATTAATATAATACATCATTCTTGAATATCTACCTTACTCAAAAACCAAAATGCTGTAAGCAGTTAAATTGTATTGTAGCTTTAATATTAGCCTCACATCAAATAATAATAAATCGAAAATTTATATTTATATAATTTAAATAAATATTCATGCAAAACACTTTTCATTTATACAAGTACAGTCGACTCTCGGTAACTCAAAGTTCACAGAGGAAAAAAAATTTAACATACTAAAAATTATCAAAATCTTAATGTGTTAATATTATTTGAAGAAAATTTTTATTTGTTTGAGATATCGAAAATTTTGAGTTATCAAGATTCAAGTCGCCAGAGTTGACTGTATTTACCTTTGAAAAAAAGAAATCTATATTTCTTTCGGCGGCGACCGGTTCCCAACTAACTGTGCGCATAGGTAATGACTGGTGGAAGGGGAAAAAAGTGCGCAGAACCTGTGCGTTCTTATTTAAATTAATTAATTTAAAATTAAAGAAGTATATATCCTCAATATAAAGTATTATACACAATATAATTAATAACTGTACATTATTTACTTTAATGAGTCCTTTTCTGGTAAGATCTCTGCAATTACTGCTTTTGACGCATTACAGGCTGAATATTTTGATCAAAATATTTCCTTTAAGTATTATAGTTATTAATTTATTAATAATCTTAATATAATAATTATTTATAATTAATAAAATTCATTTTACAGGTTAATCAACAATTTTAAAATTCAATTAACTATATCTTAATAAAGACTTTATGATAATGTTTTGAAAAAGTGGTTTTTTTAAACAAAGTTCTCACTTAATAGGACCCAAACACATTTTTTTTTTTTTAAAGTAAGTTATATTGCAAATTTATGTTCAAGAGTTTAATGTACCTTTATTAATCTGATTTAATACACTTGTACTTGTAAAATTAAAACAATAAATGAGGGTATGGTGTCCTATTAATTGTAAACATAATGCAAATATTTGCAATGACAAATAGGTATACCACGAGAATTCTAGTCCCCCCGGTCTCAAATGTTGATGTATAATTTATCAGATTTCCTAATAAAGAATCTTTGTCATTGAAATAATAATTACCTATCAATTCAGTCATTAAACCTCTAGGTTTTAATAGGATTTAACTCATTATTCATTAACATGATATCCTCATAGTTAGTAAGATTGGCACACAAAGACTACACATAAAATTGAATTAATAATATATTACTTACAAATGGTAATGAGTCGTAGTATTGTATACGTCCAATTTGTCAAATACACACAATTTATAATGAACATAAATGTATGATCAGACTGTTAAAAATTAACTGCAACCACAAAATATATATATATCGTAATAAGTACCTAGGTAAGTACATTAGAATAAATACAATTGATATTAAATGCTAAAGATATAGCGTCAGCTCGGAGGATCATGTTATCATTACCATAACAAATTATAATTTTAATTTGTCATGATCACTACGACTATTATACGTTTGTATTGTAAAATATTAAAATGTTTAAAATGTTCGTGAAATCAGAATTTGGCACACGAATTTAGTTTCAAGGTTATAGCTAATCGAAGTACCTATTCTGTTTATATTATTATAACCCATAAACACTCAATATGCTACATTTTTCATCGGCTGAACTGTTGCGAAAAAGTGATATCCACGCGCAAGCACTACACTTAAAATTGAAACTTTGGAAAGCTAAAACTTCTATAATAATATTTTCCTGTAAAAAAATTTACACCATCGTTGTAAACATAAAAAAAAGTCGTTTGAAAAAAAAAATTTAAATCGTGAGTGGGTTGCTTAAGTGTATTTTATCCATAGAGTATATTACTCTATGATTTTAGCCCGATATACATATATTGTATTATGGAAAATAAACGACTTTAATAAACACTTTTTATTGTATGCTTGAGTAAATACCCACTTGTAAAATACTGTACAGCAGAGTGACATCCACTTACCACCATTTTTAAATTAATTTTATAATTCACAATATAATGTAAATACAAACCACAGATAATAGTAGTAATACGATCCTCCGAGAAAGGCTCTATAATATATATCTATGGCCGCGATTGCCTCGTATGGTCCGTCTGTGAGTATAAGAACTAAGGATTTTAAGGACTGGAAACGAACAGCGTATGTGTAGAACCAAGATTGGAACCTCGCGTATAACATTTGATGGCCGTCCCCCGACCCCCGCCGACCGTGTCGTTGCCACTTCATCGTATCCAAATCATCGGTGAGCATGACGTGTTCGATATTTCCAGTGTTGCCAATTATATTTTTAGGAAAAGGCCGTGGGTACAGAAAAGCCAGACATAAATTAAAAAGAAATCCATCGATCATGTTCTCGATATTTTAGAATGTAGTGCGGCGGTGCCACTGATAACTGAAGAGCCGCTCAATTGTACTTTCTAGCCATCATAGATAATAAAGATTATCTACGCTAGCCATAAATCGATAGGTTCAAGGTTTTTAGATTATAGAAGTAATAGGAAACATAGATTTCTATACAGTACTAGATAGAGAACTCTCGCCATGAATTTTAAGCTTCAACGTCGGTTGGAAATTGTATGGTATTTCATATGACAAATAAGATGGTATTATGATTTATTTTGTATCGTATTTTGTATTATATTTTATTTTATTTATATCTTAAATCGTGGTTATAGGCCGATTTTTAACCTGTATATCTTAAATAGCGCTCGATGGTGGTATCTTCACTTTTTATGATAACAAAAATTATCGCATATTTCGCAGATAATTTTTATTGTTTATACGCTTGGATAGCAATGACGTCACGCGTGTTATCACTCATATCAGTATTTCTGTTTTGGATCCAAACAAATCACTTTAACCATATAAAATAATACACTTTTTGTTTGATGTTTAATAAAGTTTTTTTAAAAGCCAATGCTTACTTTTAAGCTACAATATAGGTAAGTACACAATCTATTTATTTATTTTCATCCTTACAATCATTTAAAATAATATAAAAAATTGAAAAATAACTAAATAGTTGCATGCTGCTAATAGAATTATAGCTATTTTATTTTGTTATGCTTTTATTTATATTTTAGTAAAATGGTTATGTGCTGGGCTTATGGCTATAATCATTACAATGAAAATCTTTGTAAATTTTTTAGAATACCTAAAGATCCTAAAATTAAAAAACGCTGGATTAAATTGCTCAGGTTTCTTCTTTCATATTTAAAAACTTTTAACTTTGCTATGCTTACATACCGATTATAAGATATTAAACTGAAATATTTTTTATTTATGTATGGTTTTTAACTAAATATGTTTAAATTAGAAGAACTGATGAACCAAAATCAGGCGCTAGGGTTTGTAGTTGTCATTTTGAAAATAACAAAAAAGAAAATGAACCTACAATTTTGCCTCATCGTTCTTCAACAATTTACCTTAAATCATTTGACTCCAGAAAAGAAAACGAGAAAAAATTATCTAAATAAATAATTCAAATGGATGTCATACCAGTTAAATATGATGATGAACTATAGTTGTTAATGAGTTAATTACAAATGAAAGTCCATTAGATTTGTCTACTCCTTCAAAATCAATTATTTGGTAAATATATAATAGTATATTTTATTGCTATAGGCTATAGTATGATATTAAATTGTATATACTTAGTAATTTTAGCACAGACTCAGTTAAATCTTCAAACATAGCTTCAATTATTCATGAATCTGAGAACTATTTTCTCAAGGAGGAAAACAAAGCCATGAAATTAAACTTAAAACAATTGAGTCTTTCATTTAACTATGAAAACTTAAGTCAAAATAATGAATTATTACAGTCTTATACAGGTTTGCCTACAAATGAAATTTTTATAGCTCTTTATAATTTATTAAAAAATTCAAAACTCTATTACCACTTTGGTTGGAAAGTTGAGTGTACAAGTAAACCAGACCAACTTCTTATAACTCTAATGAAATTAAGATATAACTCCCACATTTTGATTTGGCTACAAAATTTAAGTGCAGTAGGAGTACAATTACTAATATTAGTATCACTTGGATTAACATTTTACATAATGTACTTTTCTTAAAGTGTATGAATAAAATACCTTCTAGACAAAAAAATCAAACTTGTTCACCTGATTCTTTCAAGCCTTTTATGAATTGTCAAATTGTAATTGACTGCACAGAAATTTTCACATCAGTATCTCAACAATCTATGAATATTCAAAGAGATACATATAGCAGTTATAAGCATAGAAACACATGAAAAGTTCTTTTAGGAATCGTACCTAATGGTGTAGTTACTTTTGTAAGTAGCTTATTTCCTGGTTCTACATCTGACAAAGTGATTACATTGAAAATTGGACTCTTAGAGCAGTTAGTACAGGGAGACCTAATTTTAGCTGACAAAGGTTTTCTAATCAGAGACATTTTACCACCTGGTGTATCTTTAAATATACCACCTCATTTTACACCTGAATAAGTATTACAAACTGAAGTCATAGCTAAGGCAAGATTTCATATTGAAAGGGCCATACAAAGAATAAAATGTTTTGCAATTTTAAATTTTATTCCCTCTACAATGTTAAGACTAGGACAGCAAATTTTTGAAGTTGTTGCTGCACTAACAAATCTTCAACATCCACTTATTCATGAAGTTGAAAACTAAATGGTAAATCCAAGTTAGTTCTAGTCTCGAACCGCCTGTTCAAAATATTTTATTTCATAATAAAAAAATATTATTAATTGACATTTTGTAACTTCATTTTTATATATTATATTTTAATGTAACTGTAAATACTAAATTCTCTTGTAAATATATAACTTTGAGTACAATTAATTAATACGTTAAAAAATTATGTGCTACATTGTTCTTCAATAAGAAAAGGAATGTGAGTCTCAATGAAAAAATTGTCTAATATTTTAAGATTTGGAAACCATTCTGGATCCTTTTCTACTTGGGTTATTATTGATTGACCTGGTGTCAAAATTACTAGGTAACATAACTTTCGTTTGGTTATATATAGTTGCCCTTGGATTTGATCCCAATAAAAGTGTTTTTTGTTAATGTAAATAATTTTGTTTTTTATGTATACCATGTAGATTAAGTTTTTGGCAAGCTCAATATCTAAACTTTTATTCCAGTACTTCCATGGACATTTTATCTCCACAATGTACTCAGAATTTACAACGCAATCGGGAGATGCTCTCTAAAACTCCATTATTTAATAACCAAAACCCAGTAGGTACAACATTAGCATTTTGTTCTTGTTCTACTATTCTACTACTTTTCCACGAGGACATGTACACTCAGCGTCAACAATACAACAGTCATTCAACATTATTTTTACTTTGTACTTATCAGTTCAGTGGTGTACACAGCTAGTAGTCAACTTGAGTTGTACTGTATACATTATTTAAATATTTATTTAATTTTTACTTTATTTTCATATATTTTCATTGTTTATACGTTTCATAGGTTTATATGTATTATGGAATCAAAGATATTAAAGCAGAAAGGAGGCTCATGTTGTGCTATTGCTACTTGCATAAATAACTACTACAAATCAAAAAAATATGGAAGATCCAACATATAATTTCACAGGTACCTACTTACATAAAATTATTATTAATGCATTATATTAAATTTTAATATTTATATAATATAATACATGCGTAGTGTTAAGTGTATACCTACTATAGGTAATGTCCAAAAAGACCGAAACTGCATATTGATGAATTGGTAATAAAACATATTCAAGTAACTGATAATAATTTATTATTTAGGTATTTAGGTATTTGTTTTATCGATTATTATATGCATTTAAAATATATTATGCTTAGATTTCCAAAAGATCTTAACTATCGGAAAGAATGGGTTTCAGAAATTCAAAATAGGTGACCGTTTTAAACCTGATACATTATTTATTTCATCTGATCACTTTAATGTTGTATGAGACTTAAAAGCAGACCTTATAGGTAGTATATTTTCTAAAAATAAAATTTTGATGTACTATATTCTATTGTTTGATGTATTTTTAGGATATAAATATAAAGGTCGAAGACTTAAAGAGGATGAAATTGCTGCGTTACATTTATTGGCTGACTTAGAATCGAATATAGTTGAATCTGCATTAACCATTGTCGTAGATGTAGGATGGAAAGAAAATCAATAAAATAGGTTAATATAAAAATGTATATAAATGTATTAATTTTGTCCCTGTATATTTCCACAGTCAATCCTTAACCAGAAAGTTTTGTTTTTAATTGATAATATTATTTTAGTATCATAATTTATAACATAATAATTAGTAGTGATAATTTATTAGATGATGTAATATCATGACCTCATAACCTGAACAATTTAATGTTTATTCGGCAATAGCAAAGAAACAGAATAAAATATCAAATTCACTAATAATAATACTAATATTTAAAATTAAAACTTTATCCAACATTGAATAGTTATTTAATTTTGTATTTTATAATTTAAATGTTGAACAAGAATTAGTTAACATTGAAGCGAAAATATTTAAATGAAATGTATACCTATTATAATAATTAAAAACATAATATATGTAAAATCAATGCTAATATACAGCTAGTTTTTTGGTCGCCTTTACCAAAAAAGTCAAAAAGTAAGTTCATATAAACTTCTATGTCAAAACATTATTAATAGTTGAATTTTTTGTAGCTGATTTGAAATTTTAATTTAGTACCGGATACATCCTAGTGGCTGTTTATAATGGAATAGTATTTATTATAAATAATTTTGTGTAATGTGAAGTAATTAAGATAAAATAGACATTATTATATTGGCAATTTAAACAATTTTAACTAACAAGTTAATTTACAATTTTTCGTGAGTTTTGTGAATTTAATTAAAATCTCGACTAGAAGCTCTTAAAAATGATTAATTTTTGATTTACGCTCAAATTTTTTAGATTTTCACTAAAAAACTACCCCTATAATTGATTTATTATTAATACTATATTTATTTAATCTTACATTTTTTTTTTCAAGCATTTAATCAATTTGTTTCAAAAACTGCATAAATTAGAACTTCTAAGAACACATTAATTGTAAAAAAACTCTGCTATGAAGAATTTCAGCCAATTAATAACCCTGAAGAAAAAGACAAGTTCTACTACAATTCTAAATATTTATTGCAAACCTGGCTATAATATAGGCATAAAATGACTTATCTTGTAATAAACAAATTATAGGGAAAATGTTTTATATTTTTTATTAGATACAAGTGTTATTATTAATAATCCTGCTGGGTATGAAGATGGAGCTACTAAAATTAACCCACCAGCAAGATGCTTGGCAAAAACAACTACAATGATAACACCAAAAAACAATTTGATTTCTACACCAAAATGTTTGTCGAACACAACTACTACACCAAACTCACAGTCAAATCCAACAGAAATTCAAATAGGTAAATTATATTTAAAAATTTAACTTTAAAAAACATATGTTTAAAACCTGATAGTTTATTTAAATAAATAGCCGATCCACCGCAGCTTCGCCGTGACTGGTTGTTTATTTTGCTTTTGAACGATGATATGTATAATTTTTTATTGAAATTTTTTCGTTTAATGTGATCGACGAGTAAATATAAAAACGGTCATTAAAAACCTGTTGAAATGTTTCTAGCGGTATTAATCTTATATATTTTTATAGCAGAACCCATGAAATTTATTACCCGTAAAAAATCGTAAATAATTATATAAATTATCAGTGTATAATGGATTGTACTAAACTTGAATTCAATGATATAATTTAATAGTATAAGAAAAACGATTCTGAGTGGAGACGGTTTATCAGTCTGAATTTTTATATATTTATTATAATATTATAGCTAACCGTCACAGCTTCATCTGTGATTGGTTGTTTATTTTACTTCCGGACGATGAGATGCATAATTTTTCATTAAAATTTTATCATTTAATATGATCAGCAAGTAAATATAAAAATGGTTAATGAAAACGTATTGAAATGTTTCTATTGCTATTAATGATAAATACATTTTCACTAAAAATAACTGATCCCGTGCACTTCGTTACCCGTTAAATGTACCAACTCTATATGACTCAAACTTTGTTCAATTTTTTATTTAATATTTGGTGTATGGTGTTCAAAACTTATCTTAACTTTTCTGTTACCCAGAATAAAAATTCTGATTTGCAGCAGTATATTATCAGGTAGGCAATCCACCTGTGGTAGATCTCGGACCCCGTACTGTTTGTACCCATACGTAAGTGTAAGATTTAGCTCCAGAGTATAAAAGTTATACCAAGTTTGTCATTTTTACTTAATTCCACCTACGATGGAATAAGATAACCAACTAATACAAAATCCTAATCTAAGCTAACCGTACTAAAATCCGATGAATAAGAAGAAACCAAATTTTACCTATTTTAAATTAATCTAACTTCTTCTCAGAGGTCGTCAATATACCAATATATTAACAAAAAATAATAATACAAATCAACAAACATGCCCGATTAACCAATAGCAACCATTGTAATACACTATTATTATTTTGATTTGCAACAATAAACTAAATTTTTTATTTTATAGTTTATTTTTTTCTGTTGTATTTTTGACATCCATATTTCCTACTTTTCTGGTGGATTTTTCTAAACAAAAGTGGTACTATGACCTCCAGCAGACTGTCAATTATAACAGTAAAAAATTTCAGCCAAATCGGTTCAGTAGTTTTCTCGGTTAGCGCGGTCCAAGAAAACCCTTACCATTTTATATAATAGTACAGATAATAATTTATAATTTACTGTAACAAAGAAGAAAAATACAATAAAGACACAAACATATTTGATAACTATGAATATTTTGAAAATTTATATAAATTTGCTTTTGTTCAATATAAAGTATCTCTCTATTGGATTAGGTAGGTAGTACAATTAATAAACAATATATTTTAACAATTTTAATCACGTGACAACTGCAGTTCTAAATTAAATTATGTTAAGACTCCTGAATCTCCTCAATATTACTCTAATACATTTAAATAATACTCAAACCCTATAACAAATATTTGTTATACTATTATTTAGTTAAATATAGGTATTTTATTTAAAAGTTAAAATTTAAAATAAAACTACTAGGTATTGTAAATTCTATTTTTTTATTTTAATATGTTTTATAATGCAAATTCTCTACCTAAAATGTATATAGAAATTCCTTTTATTTTGTTAATTATATTTTGTCAGTAGTCATTATAATTAAAGCATAAACATTTCTGTACAAATATTACAGAAAATAATATTCAATATCAACAAAATGGTTTCTTGATACTTGAGATTTAAAGTAGGTACCTGTTTAAAATAGTACTCTATGCTATGAAGTTTTAAAACTTATACTCGAATATTTGTAACTTTGCTATTATAACATTATTCAATACTTAAATTTTTTTTAATAACAACTGAATATTCCAAAAGTAATGGAGTATAATGTGTACCTACCTACTTAAAAGTACCAGCATATTAATTGCAATAATTAAATTATATGTGCAAATTGTTAAGTAACTTGATTTCACACTGTAGTGTTAAATCATCTTCATTATTAAAAAAAAGGTGTGACTTAGAACAACACATTAACTATGCCTAGATCATATGTCAAGAATATAGGAGGTCTTTCGTATAAGAATTATAATCCTAATGATATCAACTATGTAGTTGATGCTGTTAAGAACAAAAAAAATTACAATACAAGTTAAAATAGAAATATTTTTATACATTTTAATTTGACATTTTTATAGAAAAGTAAAGAATTATTTTTTTAGAATATTAAATAAATAAATGTATGGGATATTTTTATTTCAATTTTGTATGTATGTAATATTATTTAATATTGTCCGAAATTAACCATTGTAATTATAACATCGGTTTTTAATGAAATCTAATACGTGTCCGAAGTCACTCCATATTGCGGGTCACTCGGGACAAAATGTAACTTTTAAAAAAAGTGAGAACCTAATGATCATAATGATTATTCTTTTCACTCCTTATAAATGTATTTTATTTAATAGTTATGTATAATATGTAAAAGTTTTATGTAGGTAATAAGAATATTATGTTTTAGGTCTAAAATATTCGTTATTTGTTATTACTATTTTAACTAACGTATGTGGTAGGTATATCTAATACTATAAAATGAAGATCAGCTGACTACGAGAACAGCTGACTCAGGGCGACCCATGGAACGGAAAGCGCCGGCTATGATGAAACCGTGGCGTAAAAAAAGAAGCAACGCTCCGTTTCTACAGTCCGCCCGACCCGTTCCCGACGATTCCTTGACGCGTCCAATCGCGTACCTTCGCCGCGGCGGCGGTCGGTTTTCAAATGCTTTTTACGCCGTTTTTCGACAGCGTCAGTCGTTATTATTGCTTTCTCTGTTTTTCTCGATTCGTTTCGTCTTTTCAATCTCCGTCTGTGCTCTATTTGTTAAGTTTATTTCTTTTAAAACGGTTTGTACGCAAATTCGGTTTGTAATTTCGCGTTCACGAAATGTAGGTCGGTCTTCGTTCCAACGCACAAGTGTACAATTTTGTTTTTGATTCAATAAATATTGCATTATTGTTTGGTTCTTAATAACGTTAGTATATTGCTTAACGTAAACCCAATTTTGCGGTTTGATTTAAATAAATGTATTATTCAAACATACATTATAATAATGTAATCATAAAAATAACGGTCAGATCATTGAATAAATTACAATTAAAGTTTAAACAGTGTGTAGATACATCAAATTATATACGATTACATAGATGTATATCGAATATAACGGTTTACGTCTCTCCGTTGATACACAGCGTCACAGCTTAAGTAATGAAGTTTTGACCATGAAAAGCAACACAAATCGTGGCGTAGTAGGTTAGGCGTAGGTGTCCCAAACGTAGGATGATAGGCATGTTCGAATTCGAATCCTTCGTACCTACGCTCCTCCGGGCGGCGACTGCTCCGTGCACTGGAATAGCAGCATGGCCGCCCGAAATCTGGAAATTTTTTGAATTTTTTTTCTACTTTTTTCACGTTTTTTTATATTAATTACATATTATATTTATATATACACTACAGGTTAGGTTAATATATTGTTTATCTATATTCTATATGTTATTAATTTTATTAGGAATTATAATTGCACATTCCTTAAAATGTCCATTATTATATTATATTATATTATATAGTTTGCATTTTTCGTAAATTATTTCGTATGTTGAGTACCGTAAAGCACGATTAAGCATAAAATAAATGAGTAAAGAATATTTTATGCGATGTTTCCACATTAACGTGGCCGAAATTTTGTAATTTATTATTTTCACGTATTATTTCGATATCAGATGCGAGCCGTGAGCTGAGTCCAGCTTTATCGACAATGTTATCGATTAATAAATTAGTTACGGAGCAATAAAGTTCCGACGTTTTAAACTTTTAAAATTGGGAGAAAATATAAGATAATAAATTAAGATACAATTCCCAAAATTATTATAAAAATAATATCAGTGTTCGATCACTCATACTCTGTAGTATTCTTGACTTATAAACGATGCAGTTTTTAATTCATACTATGGTTTTGGATTTTATATTTTTCATAACTATTATTATTATTATTA
>NC_042495.1:16803410-16808225 GCF_005508785.2 Acyrthosiphon pisum | reverse complement strand
CTTTCCCGTCTACGAAACGAGACCACCATAGAGCCAGGCCTTATCAGAAATTCTTATCACAAAATCTCTTTCTTTATAAGTGTGGCATTTATAATTCAACTGTGTCTCCAAAATCAGCATTCACTTACAACCAACACGGGGGGCCCGGGGGTTGAACTATATTTTCCATTCTTCAGTTACCTACGCTACGAACGTGGTCGGCAATCCACCGTAGGTGGATTGCATACCTAGCGATATAGGTATACGCTTCTCATTATGTCCGCGATTCGATTCCCTACCTATGTGATCTGATGACTGATAGCTAGACAATCGACTGTTCACTTTTTAACAACATAGGAGATCCTATCCAGCCTATCCATTTACAACGTTTGTGACGGATTACTTAAACGTTCCCGCCAAAATGTCAAGACTTATCTCCAATCTTTATCACAAATCCTAAATTTTCGTCTTACAACTTTACTGTCGTGACTTATATAATATTTCAAATGACATTGTCTCTAAAATTGGTACCCACTCTCAGCGAGTCTTAACGGGTCCCGAGTTACACTTAGAGCTAGTATAATATAATCTACAAGTTACAACCGTGAAATAACGTAAATATATAATTAAAGTAGTTGATAGCTACACTGTGATAACATAAAAAGTCGGTTAGCTAATAATATTAGAATGGATGGTAGAATATTCTGTGATACTAATAAATCATTTGGTCAATGATAACTGATTAATTATTAACTTTATTAATGTATTCATAAATATCTATAGATATTCTATACTATGAGATTAAAATTGTGTTTTGATGATCTTTTTTGATGTAAAATGTAAAAATGTTCGATATCTAGTATGGTATAAATATCTATGCATTTATTAAAAAAAAAAACCTAGTGGCCGCAGGGGGGCCGCCCCCCACCGTGCGCACGTCTATGATAATGATAATAATAGTAAGCCATTTAGCTTGTTGAATGATATGGCTGGTTGTGCTATACCATTGAATAATGAAATAGATCTAAATATATAAGGTAGATCAATAGTTATTACTAGAATGTTCAAATCGTCTATGGTCCAAATCTATTCTACCCATTACTATAGACAATATTATCCTTAGAACACAAAAATGTATAACTCATAATCTACTCTTTCGAATTCTGATTTAGATAGATAGGTACATAAAAATTCTCAGCTGAATAATTAAAAGTGAAAACCCCCGTAAATATGGTTAAGTCTATTTCTGTTTGTTCAGACATCAAGACAGCATGGTCTATTTCTGCTCTCTCAAATTACCTAAATCAGCAATGTCATTACAATTATTTTTATTTAGTTAAGGGCTTTTTTACTCTGGCCGACTTGAACTAGTGTAGAACAACTTGAAACTGAAAGTTCTAGATCATTAATTTCTTGTAAGGAATTTTCTGTTTTTTTTTTTAATACTAAAAGTAGGTACTATATGTCTTAATATTTGTTTAATATTTATTATTAAGTATGATAAAATATTGGTAGTAATATAAAATTTGAAATATTCAATGATACCTGTAGAATATTAACCTCTAGTAGTTAAAAAAAAAATTATAAAATATAGTTGATTCTACAAGACAGGATTATTATTAACAGTCATTAATCATTTTAATTATACAAAAAAAATTGTGTAGCACTGAGGACCTAGCCCCCCTCCGACATACACGAGGGCCTACAGGGAAAATTCCCTTTTCAGTATAGGCCTTTATTCACTTTTGAGGGAAATATTTACTTCATTTTTATGATCTAATAATTGATTATCATTTAGGTAGTAATGATTGTATTCCAAGTATAGTCGAATTTTTAACAAATTGTGTGCAACAAGGTGTTATTCAACTTAATGTGGAAGAACTTGTTAAAGATGTTCAATTTACAGTTTCAATTCCCAAGAGGTAAATTAGATTTATTTTATGATTTATAATGATTTATATTTATATAAGATTTTAACACATCTTATTTATCTATTATTCACAACAAATAAGCACTCTCCACATCCTCTCCTAACCAGAAAAGCTTTGTTTAAAATTTTGTATGTAGCTTTCTTTTACATTTTAACATAGACATTAACAATGTGGGGCACCGCCCCTCTCTATGACTCAAACAGGACAATGTTCCCAGAGTTGCCCAAGTTACACCCATACGTTTTATTATGCCTAATTAAAAAATATTTTTAATTAATAAAGAAATGTGAATATTAACATACTGTATTTATATTGTTCTAGAAATATAAACTTCTGTAATTTAGCTAAGTCAGTAAATGTTAAAGATGATCAGTGTAGTCAGGCTATTGATTGGCATAACATTAGTGATGTCAACGAAGAATCTGAATTTGAAAATGAAGAAGTGGACAAACCCAATAAAAAAACTAATGCTACGACTACTACAGTTGAATGTTCCAATGAAACTTCTCAAAAAATCCAAAGTACAGTAGATTTTAAGCGAATACTATTTTATTTTAATTCTGTGTTAAACAATATGTATGTTGGGTTTTAGATGAAAAAGAAGCTGTACACCAAGTTATTTTCACTGATGGTATGACCAAGTTTATGCTGGAAAAGTACGGACAGCTTATGAATTTTATTGGTCCGATGAAGAAATTTAAAAGAAAACTAGATATGTGGAAACAAATAGCTAAAGATATGGAAGAAGAACTTGGTGTAAAATGTACACATACACAGATTGAAAATCGTTATAAAACCGTGAGCAAGAGAAAAAAAGTAATTGTTAATAATAACAAAAGTACAGGCGCAGCTAGAATGGATGATGAATATGAAAATGAATGGAAACAAATAACAAATAAGGACGATAGCATTATTCCAGAAGTCATGCGAAGTACAAAGGTTGTTGTTATTAATAAAAAGGATATTACAGAATCTAAACCAAAAAAAATGAAAACCGATAGCTCACAATTGATGTTGTTAAAATTTCTAAAGGAAAAAGAGGAATCTAAAGAAAGGCGCCATCAAGAAAAAATGGAGCTCATAAGATCAATTTTAAATAAATGAGTATTTATTTTTATGTATGGATTATCAGCTAAAACTGTTGAATAATGTTATGATTTTAAGCACTAGTCGTTACTCGTTTTATATTGTTTTATTTTAAAATTTCAAACAAGTGGTTTTTTTTTTTATAATTTTGTTATTTTCTCTTATAGTTTTTCATGGATTATTATTTATTATACATAAATATGAAATAAATATCAGCTAAAACTGTTGAATAATGTTATGATTTAAGCACTAGTCGTTACTCGTTTTATATTGTTTTATTTTAAAATTTCAAACAAGTGGTTTTTTTTTTTATAATTTTGTTATTTTCTCTTATAGTTTTTCATGGATTATTATTTATTATACATAAATATGAAATAAATATCAGCTAAAACTGTTGAATAATGTTATGATTTAAGCACTAGTCGTTACTCGTTTTATATTGTTTTATTTTAAAATTTCAAACAAGTGGTTTTTTTTTTTATAATTTTTCATGGATTATTATTTACTATACATAAATATGAAATAAATAAATTGTTATTAATAAAAAAAAAATGTTTATTGTAGTATATTGTTACACATAATATTTTATGTAAGACTGAATATTATTATAATTATAATTATTACTAACATTTAATTTATATAGAATTATTTTATTGATATTGCATGCTATTTTTTATAGCATCTCGTTTCGTTTCACCATTTTTTTTTAGTAACATATCAGTTTCAAACACTGTGTCGTCAGGTCCATTGAGTAATTCTTCATTTTCTTCATCTCTCAATTCAATATGGTCATCCATATCTATACATAAATTATGCAGTACACATGATGATATTATGAATTTAGTTATCTTGTCGACAGAATGTATATCCAACTGCAAAAGTTGCCTAAAGCGGGACTTGAGAAGACCGAATGTATTTTCAATCAGCACTCTAGTGGAACTTAATGTTTTATTAAATGTTTTCTGTGATTCAGTTAATCTTCCATAGTCTTTGTACGGTACAAGTAGCCATTCTCGAATAGGATATGCTCCGTCACCAAGTAAATTGTACTTATTTTCACACATTGATGGTAGATCTTTACTTAAATCAGATAAAACAAATACTCTGGCATCGTGGATCTTTGCGGGTATTCCAGTAAATACATCGATAAACTTTTTTTTGTAATCACACACTCCTTGTAGTGTAATCGATGGCATGTCATGCCTATTTGTATAAGTGCTTTTAATTTTGTGAGCTGGTGTTCGAATAGGAATAGATGTTCCATCGATGCATCCAATGACATGAGGCATTCCAGACACCTAAGCATAAAAAAAAAAGGTGCTCTGCTGTACAGTAGGTTACAAGTGGGTCACTGTATAATGGATGGTATTAAATTTGAATTCAATGATATAATATCATTGTATAAGAAAAACGATTCTGAGCGGAGACGGTATGTCAGTCTAGGTATAAGATATATTATGTACTTATCTATGGTAGGTATAAAAAAAAATTGACTTATAATAAAATCCAAATTAATCACCAAATTTCAAAATATTTTCACGTACCTACTTATAGAAAATGCTAATAGTATAAGCATTTGGTAAAAATGTCAAGTATCTACAGTTATTTTATTATTTTGAATTACAACAAAATAAATATTGATTGAGGAGAAATAGTATAATTTAGAAGAATAATCAAAATCAAAAAAATATCATCTTCAAACTCTTATAAGAAATTAATGTAGTTTTCGGTTAATATTTCTTGTTATAGTTAGAAAATATATGAAGAATATTATATTAATTTTTTAAATCTTAAATAGGAATAAAAGAAAACATTTTAT
>NC_042495.1:16799235-16803241 GCF_005508785.2 Acyrthosiphon pisum | reverse complement strand
TAAATTATAAATTATAACTACAAATTACAATTGTAAAATTTGTTATATCAATATTATCAGACTGTATCAGTTTTATCCCGGAAAATGATAAAGCCCACCGTCGACTGGTGCCACGGACTACTACACTGGACTGGAAACGAGACGTTTACTGCCGAGCCGCTTAGTGTCCGCGAGAGAGGTGTACGAGGGGAAATCGTACATGAACGAATCTGGCGCCATCTATACTTTAATGATAAACCATTTACCAAATTTATTCCCGCCTTACGTTTATCGTTTGACGGAATGCCGAATGGGTAGTATGCCTGTGGTAAGCCAGGCTGCGCTAGATACGCTCGCGTACTATTTCCCCTTTCTACACCTCTCTCGCATTATTATTCTTCCTGTCAAACTATTTTACTATTGCCTATTATTAGTTATTTCATATCTATAATATCTTTTAGAATAGGTTAAATACAAAAAAATGAAAGAATTTAAAGTGAAAAAAGTACTTGTTTATTTTTGTAAAATATTATGGTAATAAGAATAATATTATAATTTATCTTTGTCTGAAAGTAGAATATACCGGTTTTACAAATTTTTTCCAATCCCCCAGGTCACATATTATGCTATTATGAGGAAGATGTATACTGCCGAACGGAAACAGGTTGTTTGGGGTATTTTATCTTGATATAGGATATATCCTAACTGGCCAAACATTACGTAGGTCTGTGGTCTCAAAAATGTGGCCCACAGTAAATATTTATTTCTTCAAAAATGAAATTTTTGTTTTTAAATAAAATTAAATATGTGATTTGTAATGCCTAGTATTATATACAGTTATAACATAATAATATTATCTGACTCTAACTAGGTATTACAAAACACATTTTTTTTTAAAATTTTTGAAGAAATAAATACTATAATAATATTAATTTAAAAAAATATATTATAATAAATAAAATAAATAAATGGTGTCTTCATTTATTTCAATTATTTTAGATTTAGTATTAAAATGAGTAAAAAGTGTTTTGCCCTCAAACCTTTGACCTATTATAATTGATATATAGGCCTGTTGGTAATTTGAGTTTGAGGCCATTAACATAAGTAGTATCTTAAACAGCATGTATTATTACTATGTTAAATTAAAATTTTATTTAAATAATATATAAAAAAGAAGGATATAATTATATTATAATCTTAATATTTAGGTATTAAATATAACATTATAAGAATTAATTTTATCTTGTCTGTCTATTACAATTACTATTCCTTGCTCAGAACTGGTAATAGCTTGTTGTGGTTGTACTTGAGCTTGTGGTTTTAAATCAACTACAGCCACTGGTTTGTATAGCATCAATAGCCTGTGCCTCATTTTCCTGTTTATCTTTTTCTTTTGGCGGTTCTTCTTCATTGTCACTTAATGTCAAATCGACAAAGCTGAAATTTTCATTTTCTTGGCGTTTGACAGTTTCAGTGTTTAGTTCTACATTCATATCAACGGATTTTTCTTCGTCGCTAACTAAATCCACAGAATCAATAGGTTCTAATTTTGCATCAGGTGTACTATTTGGTATCTTATTTTTTATCTCTTTATTTTTTTCATAAGCTATCCATGTGCCATCAGCTAAAATTTCAATTTCCGTGATGTAGTTTTTGAGGGTTGGACTTGAAACAACGTCCAAAAAATAATTTTCTATTTGTATGTCGTCATACAAACAAGGTTTATTACAAGTTGGGCACATCCATGTTGGCTTTTTCTCATTCATTAAAATAAATGTGCTAGCATCAAAACATTGTAAATGATCACAATGTATAGATTTAGCAGGTACCTTCATTCTAATTTTACTCAATGGACATACTAAGGAAAATCGATAAGACGTAGTGGCCAAATCTGGATCCACTTCCCCTAACTTTTTAATTATATAGTTTTTGGTCTCTTCTGAACTCCTACCTCCTTTATCTTTAAGTCTTTGTATCAACGTTTCTGAACTTAATCTTTTTACAAGATACATAGCTATAACATAATTTTTTTCATCGGGAGTCCAATTTACATAGATCATGTTGGGAGTGATTGGAGAAAGTTTGACAAGTTGAGTGCAATTTATAGGTCTTGGAGATCGTCTGGATTCAGCTCCTGGTCGAGTATTAGGAGCAGTAGGTGGTAATGGACATGCTTTCGGACCAAACCGAATTTTTAGTCCAAGAGGCATATAGTCTGTTACCTCATTAATTATAGGATACACTAACTGACTAATTCGAATCTGGAACTGATAAATATACTCATTTTTTCCTGGGGAAACATCACGATTCATGGCAACCATATTGACGTTCTCGGCTGGCACAAAAAGTTTGAATTGCCATTCTTTCATACCTAAATAAATAAAATACTTATTATAAATATAATTAACTTAAGATAAATAAAAAAATATATTGTTACCTCTAGGATAGTTTTGTAATGTACATTTCTCCGTGCCGGCTAGAAAAGTTGGCTTTATAACTTCGTCAATTACCTCATAAAGTGGTAACTTTTTGAACTTGATTAGGGCTACAGTTTCAGGAGATGGAGTATACGAATTATTTCTAACTGGCATTCCTCTCGTATCATATCTCAATGGATCTTGTGAGACCACATTCATTTGTTGACTTGAGGATAAATTAGATGACGCAATAGAACAAGGTCCAGAAGGTTGATAACTGCCTGATATATATTGAATGGTATTGTTAGCCATAGTATTTGGTCTAATTGAATTACTATAATTAATGCCTCTTTGAATATGCGGCATAACCTGTGGTAACCCAGCTCGGGTCATATGCATTGGCTGTTGAGGATATTGTGGTGGAGGTTGGTACATTCTTGGTTTTGGAGCCTGTGTCTGCTCCATGGTCGTCATTTGTCCCTGTTGGGTTTGTAATGAGCCGTGTATCATTCTATCATCATTATGAGGCAAATCTGTAATGGAACAATATATTTCATATATTTTTGGTCCGTATGCCGCGTGGTTAAAGCCAATTGGTCTAGTTCTTAATAATTCAAGTGCCCGATCTTTTAAGTCAGATTTTCGTCCTGTTTTATTTTGACCAAAAGCTCCCAATAATGTTTGCAAGTCGGTAGTCCGGAAAACAGCCAGCATGTTTTTATAATCTTCATCATGGTTGGTCATCATGGTCACTAAAAAAATAATAATAATTTAATTAGTTATTTTTTATCAAGTAAATGTTTATTTATAAATAGTTATAATTATCACATAATAAATATATACCCTGTTCAATATAAGAAGCCCATAGATTTACGTAATAAAACCGGTTTTGCCCATGGCCGCCCATGTGCTTCTTATTTTGAACAGGGTATAAATATATTTTATCATCTTTAAAATAGAATATGCATGGATTATTATGTAACCTGTTTAGATTCATAACAAACTTAAATTGTGGTAACCAAATAACCTAACTAGATCAAATTCCTGTAAAGGGTGATAAATATTTGAAAGCTCGTCCAAGAAAGTAATAATAATAATCAACCTGATTTTTCATTACCTGATATCTTTGGTTTATAACAACAAACCTAGGTTAGTTAGTGATTTTCCTAAGTTCTTTCCTTCAAGTTTGTCTAGAGGGACACCACAAAAAAAAAAATGAATTGACTGTGATACATGGCGTGGTACTTGATATTTTCTCCACTACAAAAATAATGAATCATTGATATGTTTATGCGGGTCCTTAATGTCACCTACGTTACGAATTTACGATCGGACACGAAACGTTTCAAACGTTTAGTCGGCGGGTCTTCGTGAGCTCGTGTTTTCGTTTTAGTTTGTTTTGTTCATATTTGCGAGAAGCAGCTTCTGTGCTTACATTCTTTCAACTTCATAGTTTCACGATGGGATTTAAATATCGCATACTTTTTTTCATCAATTATTGACAAAATAGATGGCGTACCGATTTTAAACTGCTCAAATTCTTGACGATCGGCTATGGCAGTGGTCTTCAACCCTTTTGGACTCGCGACCCACTTTTTCGGACATTTTTT
>NC_042495.1:16797963-16799135 GCF_005508785.2 Acyrthosiphon pisum | reverse complement strand
TGTGTACTAGGTAATAAAACAAAAAAAAAGGTGGGTAAGTGGATGTCGCTCTACTGTACAGTAGGTTACAAGTAGGTCACTGTATAAAGGTTAGTATTGAATTTGAATTCAATGATATAATATCACTGTATAAGAAAAACGATTCTGGGCGGAGACGGTATGTTAGTCTAGGTATAAGACATAATATTATATATGGTATTAAAAAAAAAATTGACCAATAATAGGTAGGGTTGCAAAGTGTTTTAAACAAAATGTTTTAAACATGTGTTTAAAACGTTTTAAACTAGTGGATTTGATTTAAACGTTTTATACATAAACGTTTAAAACAATTGTTTTAAACGTTTTATTCATAAACGTTTAAAACAAAAAAAAAATAACAATTTATTTTATGTAACTTATAACTTGATTTTCGACAGATACCTTAATATTGTTCTATGTTAATAGGTATCTAAGTATCTTACACAGTTATAATAAATATTAATAGATATGATTCATATCATATGAACCAGCTGCGTTATACTTATACACTTATACCTAGCAACAGCAATACCAATACGCCAGTCGTCAATACGACAATACGTGAGGCGTGCACACGATAACAGTGTTATTCTCCACCTTTGGATATATACATTCTAAAGCTCGAAATAGACTCGGAGTCGGAAAAGCCTCAAAACTGGTCACAATTTTTAAACACTTAAATAAATAAATTGTAATAATAATAAAATCACTTTTATTTTGAATACTTTGAAAAATACACCTCAGATACAGCCTATATAGTATTGAAATTGTTATTGTAATGAACTTATGATTATGTACATGTAATTTAGCATTAAAGACCGTGGCATTTTCTTGCAACGATTTAAAAAAATAGGGTTTTAGATGGTTTTATTTTTAAGAATGCGATTCATCCTTGACTACTATGTAGGTAACTATAATTTGTTGTTAGTTGTTACTGCCCTGCACTAAAAAAACGATTGTTGAAAAAAGTTGTTTATAGACTTATAGTTAAAAAATGGCGTTTAAAACAATGTTAAAAAAAAAAATAAAAACGTTTTAAACAAAAAAACATCGTTTAAAACGTTTTAAACACATTAATAAAAAACATTTAAAAAAAACGTTTTAAACAAAAAAAACATCGTTTTAAACGTTTTAATCGTTTAAAACGTTTTTTT
>NC_042495.1:16796184-16797863 GCF_005508785.2 Acyrthosiphon pisum | reverse complement strand
GGCGGCGGTCGGTATTCAAATGCTTTCTACGCCGTTCTTCGACAGCGTCAGTCGTTATTATTGCTTTCTCTGTTTTCTCGATTCGTTTCGTCTTTTCAATCTCCGTCTGTGCTCTATTTGTTAAGTTTATTTCTTTTAAAACGGTTTGTACGCAAATTCGGTTTGTAATTTCGCGTTCACGAAATGTAGGTCGGTCTTCGTTCCAACGCACAAGTGTACAATTTTGTTTTTGATTCAATAAATATTGCATTATTGTTTGGTTCTTAATAACGTTGGTATATTGCTTAACGTAAACCCAATTTTGCGGTTTGATTTAAATAAATGTATTATTCAAACATACATTATAATAATGTAATCATAAAAATAACGGTCAGATCATTGAATAAATTACAATTAAAGTTTAAACAGTGTGTAGATACATCAAATTATATACGATTACATAGATGTATATCGAATATAACGGTTTACGTCTCTCCGTTGATACACAGCGTCACAGCTTAAGTAATGAAGTTTTGACCATGAAAAGCAACACAAATCGTGGCGTAGTAGGTTAGGCGTAGGTGTCCCAAACGTAGGATGATAGGCATGTTCGAATTCGAATCCTTCGTACCTACGCTCCTCCGGGCGGCGACTGCTCCGTGCACTGGAATAGCAGCATGGCCGCCCGAAATCTGGAAATTTTTTGAATTTTTTTTCTACTTTTTTCACGTTTTTTTATATTAATTACATATTATATTTATATATACACTACAGGTTAGGTTAATATATTGTTTATCTATATTCTATATGTTATTAATTTTATTAGGAATTATAATTGCACATTCCTTAAAATGTCCATTATTATATTATATTATATTATATAGTTTGCATTTTTCGTAAATTATTTCGTATGTTGAGTACCGTAAAGCACGATTAAGCATAAAATAAATGAGTAAAGAATATTTTATGCGATGTTTCCACATTAACGTGGCCGAAATTTTGTAATTTATTATTTTCACGTATTATTTCGATATCAGATGCGAGCCGTGAGCTGAGTCCAGCTTTATCGACAATGTTATCGATTAATAAATTAGTTACGGAGCAATAAAGTTCCGACGTTTTAAACTTTTAAAATTGGGAGAAAATATAAGATAATAAATTAAGATACAATTCCAAAATTATTATAAAAATAATATCAGTGTTCGATCACTCATACTCTGTAGTATTCTTGACTTATAAACGATGCAGTTTTTAATTCATACTATGTTTTGATTTTATTATTTTCATAACTATTATTATTATTATTATTATTATTAAACACATTTATGAAATGTGACTATTTCATGGACTATGAAAGAATATTTTATATGTTATATTTTGAACTATTATGATTATTTAAATAAATATTTTTGTATAATATTATAATATAGTTTAAAATGGAAAATGGCAACGTTGTAGAGTTTTTTATGCTTAATCGTGTAGGTTTTCTTGTGTATTCCGATTTTCTTTGATACACCGACAATTTGGTTCAATCGTATCGCAAAAATGGTGTTTTATGCTCAATCGTGTCTCAGCCGTTGTGTGATGTGTTCTCACTTATAGCCGTTCGTCATCGGGTCAGCAATCCACCTGCGGTGGATTGTCTACCTGATTTGCTGTTGCACATTGACTGCGATCCAACTAAGTCGGATTGCCTACCT
>NC_042495.1:16780570-16796134 GCF_005508785.2 Acyrthosiphon pisum | reverse complement strand
CTAGGTGGCTAACTTGAAAGTTAATCGATTTTGACTTGCTAGACACTCCAACACGGTTTTCGACTTTACACTTTTTACATAAGAAAAAGCACCGGACATACGCTGGGGGATAGTGTCATTGAATTGTCGATTTTCATGGGCCATGGGAGATTTCTAGACACTGATACTCGACTTTTAAACTTTCCCGTCTACGAAACGAGACCACCATAGAGCCAGGCCTTATCAGAAATTCTTATCACAAAATCTCTTTCTTTATAAGTGTGGCATTTATAATTCAACTGTGTCTCCAAAATCAGCATTCACTTACAACCAACACGGGGGGCCCGGGGGTTGAACTATATTTTCCATTCTTCAGTTACCTACGCTACGAACGTGGTCGGCAATCCACCGTAGGTGGATTGCATACCTAGCGATATAGGTATACGCTTCTCATTATGTCCGCGATTCGATTCCCTACCTATGTGATTTGATGACTGATAGCTAGACAATCGACTGTTCACTTTTTAACAACATAGGAGATCCTATCCAGCCTATCCATTTACAACGTTTGTGACGGATTACTTAAACGTTCCCGCCAAAATGTCAAGACTTATCTCCAATCTTTATCACAAATCCTAAATTTTCGTCTTACAACTTTACTGTCGTGACTTATATAATATTTCAAATGACATTGTCTCTAAAATTGGTACCCACTCTCAGCGAGTCTTAACGGGTCCCGAGTTACACTTAGAGCTAGTATAATATAATCTACAAGTTACAACCGTGAAATAACGTAAATATATAATTAAAGTAGTTGATAGCTACACTGTGATAACATAAAAAGTCGGTTAGCTAATAATATTAGAATGGATGGTAGAATATTCTGTGATACTAATAAATCATTTGGTCAATGATAACTGATTAATTATTAACTTTATTAATGTATTCATAAATATCTATAGATATTCTATACTATGAGATTAAAATTGTGTTTTGATGATCTTTTTTGATGTAAAATGTAAAAATGTTCGATATCTAGTATGGTATAAATATCTATGCATTTATTAAAAAAAAAAACCTAGTGGCCGCAGGGGGGCCGCCCCCCACCGTGCGCACGTCTATGATAATGATAATAATAGTAAGCCATTTAGCTTGTTGAATGATATGGCTGGTTGTGCTATACCATTGAATAATGAAATAGATCTAAATATATTTGAAGATAACATTTCTGGAGATAATATATTCCAATCTAATTTGGTAATAATATTTTAAGTTATTTTTAACTAATAATGTATAATTAACTTATTATATTTTTTCTATACTTAGGTCAATGAATATTGAATAATTATCCTACATTGGTGGAAAACATGTAAAAGCTATGATTAAAAGAATAATTTACAAACTGTTTAAGGGTGAACTACTAAAAGACTATTCGTTTATTGGCAAAAAGGAAAAAAATATATTTTCAAAGGTGCCGTGAAAAACAAAAGAAAAATTTAAGAAAAACGCGAAGTTTTACGCAAAATCTGTTTTCGAGAAAATCGATTTTAGTTTTTGGTGTAACTCTTAAACAAATTACCGTAGGAACATGACATTTTCACTGAATGTTTATATTATCATTTTCTATACGACTATACACCATAACATTTTTAATTGTTAACGGACATTTTCAGTTTCTATTTTTTTTTTCTATAAATATCAATTAAATTTTATTTGTTGATTAAAAAAGCTTGAAAACTTAATAAAAGGCTCCTAGTATATTGTTTCAGAGGCAGATTTTGAATTAAAAATCCAGTCACATTTTTTTTTATAGGCATTTAAAGTTCAAATATTGACAAAATACGTCAAAATGACAAAAATTTGCAAATTATTTTGAGGTAGAAATTCATAAAAATTTTCTTTTTAAATCTAAGATTTGAAAATGTATTACAAGATTCCACATAATATTGTCTACCTTTATCAAAAACAAAATATCAACAATAAAGTCAAATTAAATTTTTACGAGCGATTGAAGTTCATGTTTTTACAATATTGTATATTTCGATATTTATATACTCGATGTCTCATTTAGTAGTTATGTTATTTTATTGTTATTCAAAAACGAACAACTATAGATACATGAAAATTTTACTAAATGTTTATATTTTCGTTTTCTATATACCATAACATTTTGAAAGTATTTTGACTCTTTTGAGCTGTTTACCGACATCGTCGGTTTTCAATTTTTTTAGTTTTTTTCTATAACTATCAATAAAATTTTATTTGTTGTGTAAAAATGTGTTAAAACTTAATACAAGGCTCCTGATATATTTTTACAAAAGCAGTTGAAAAATATTAAAAATATATAGGCACAATTTTTTTTATAAGCATTGAAAGTTCGAATTTTGACAAAATTTATCAAATTTAAAATATATTAATCATTTTGTAGTTAAAAATGTGTAAAATGTTCAAAAACTTGAAATTTGGAATAGAGGTTCTTCAAATATTTTCACCGTGTATTAAGAAAGGATTTTCAAAAATGTTGCGTTTTAGTAGAGTAATTAACAATTATAATTAATTACCAGCAATACGTAGGTATATTCTAACCTATCCTTTTTGTCCGAAGGTCAACGATAAGAATTGTTTCGAGAAGTTTATCGATAAAAATAATCTCATGCATCGCGCGTACACTAATACTCCAATTATATTTTAAACGATAAAATGCACACCGATAATATTAACCAATACATATACAATTCTATTAATATAGATACGCAATAAGAAAGGAGTTTCTGATATTCGCATTAAAGAGGTGGTAAAACAGGGATCTTAAGATTCACGGTGGAAATCGAAACTTTTTTTTTCCTTTGGTTGAAAATAATATAATATGCGAATTGTTTCACAAAGTTAGGCACAATTACGCCGGTTTATTCATAAAAATAAATAAAATAACCCCCCCCCCAAAATATATTAATATATAAATATTAAATACTCCTAAAAATCCGGGATGATCAACTGTGACTTCAATATACTATTTTAGGTACCTACACTGTATACAAATTTTTTTCAACTACAAAGCTATACTAATATAAGCTATCTATATTTTATCTCCTTCCACAATGTATCCGGAATCAGCCGCAGGTAGATGGCCTACTTGATAATATACTGTTTGCATTACCATAAGCGAAACTCACGGACAACGCCACGCGGGATGGCTAAAAATTAAAATTACTTCTGGCCGTTGCTAGGGTATATTTTTACCGGTTTTCGTATATTATAACACTGATTATTAAAGATAGGGACTGGATTTATATGCACAAAAAGTCCTCAAAATATGCTTCTAAAAATGCTGTAATATGCTACAAAATATGCACTTAAAATTGAATCGAAAGCATTTTATTTAAAATGATGTAAAAAATAAGTAATACCTAGTTATAATTAAGTAATAAAAAAGGTATAGTATTTAGTCACCTTCACTAAGTTATTAGTGACTAGTTTCAATCTTCAGTCTATAAAATATCGGCCCTGATCGGCTTCCCTCGAACACTTGAACTATTATATTATATGGACTATGAATTTATCTATATTAATATATTAATAATAATACTTATATACGTCAAATATGAGTATGTCGTCTTATTTTCGATATTATATGTGGCTGTAAACGTGAAAATACGATGAAAAACAAATATATTATATCTATAAATAATAATATGCTCTATAAAATTACGAATATGCATTTAATAGGGTAAAAACGTTGAAATATTATGCAAAATACAATTCGTGTTATTTTAATAAGAATGATCTAAATCGGAAACAAGTCTCATCAGATTTCCTTACGTACGACAAATTTTCGTTCGCTAGTTTCAATAGGGCGCTATGTCAGTTTTTATATTTTAGCAGTGTAATTATTGTAAAAAAATCTATGTTGCCATATGGAAACGCACGGCGTTAATGGGTAATAATTAAGTTAAGTTAAAAGTTACTCTATTTTTTTTTTCGTTAACTCGTTAAGTTAAAAGTTAACTTTGAAAAAAAAAGTAACTTAACTTAAAATTGTTTAGTTAAAATTTGCTAATTTGTAAAAATGTCAACAATTCCAGAAACATAATATGGTTTATTAGATAGTTTATTTTTACGTTGGAGAAAATTACTGGGGAAATTGAAAATGATACATCAAAGTAAAAACCCATTCAAACATTTGCATTATTCTTCAGACGTAAATTAACTTAATTTAGATACTTCTGAAATAAAATTAACTTGAAATTAACTTAAAAAACTTAAAAAAATGTAACTTATTAAGTTAAAGGTTAATTTGAAAAAAAAGTAACGAGTTAATTAACTTAATTTTAACTTTTAACTCGTTAATGCCCAGCCTTGATTATAAGTGCGGTAAGCTTATTAGCATTATGTATTATAGTAGTACAAAATGTATCGAGTTTGATCCAAAGTTTCGGTGGACTCATTTTTTACATTCTGTTTTAGATTCTTAGCGGAGCGATGAATGAATTGATTTTACAATGAAGTGTGTATTTTATTATTTTTATTTTTGTGTCTGACATCACTATTAACCGTTTGGGGCAGTAAAAACAACTTCGATTTTCTTCAACAGTAACTTGTTCGATGGAAAATTGCGTCTAGTTGGTACTACGGGAGGTCGAAATAGTTTTTAAAAGCGTAGAGCCGTACTATTAACACATTGCTTGGCCCCACGTATGTAATATCTTCTAATATCTATCGTTTTAAGTTATTACTTAGCAAAAACAAAAAAAACATTCTATTTTATCAAAAACTGGGTTTGCTATGACAATGATAATTATAAAATATATAGGTAATACTATGACAAATTATATAGGTATCATCACAGTTGTATTAGTTTTGCGTAGTAGATACGCATCTTTTTCACCTCCGGCCTATATCGTAGTTCTCTACTTCTCGTTGGTTGATTTTGTTCTATGTTATATATGTATGTATATGATTGACAGCTAATATAAGAAGTGGAGAACTACGATATAGGCGAAGTAAAGAGCGGAGAATGCGTATCAAAATGCTGTGATGATATCTATATAATTTGTCATGGGTAATACAATTACTGTATGATAATGATATTGAGGGTGTTTGGTGGGGGACCAGTCGACTTTGGTCGACGATGAAAATTTCGGAGTGCCCCTAGATTTTCGGTATATAGGTAACTTAATGTGGCCCTTGGTTTCTAGTACATAGGCAACTTAATGTGCCCCTAGAATGTTGGTACATAGGAAATTTAATGTGCCCACGACGAATCCGCCCGGAGGTGGCGTTGGCGACAGACAATACACGAGGAACACATGGGAGGAAGTAGTACACAGGGATAAAGGATGGTGCAGTTTAAGTATGGGGCCGGGGTCCCTGTGGTCGGATCGGTCTGGTGTAATGAGCACAGGGAGCAATTACAATTCAGATTAACTTCAGGTTAACTTAAGTTACTTAAAGCTACGGCAGGTGAAGGTCTGGTTTGGTGACCAGTGCAGTCCAACGACCTGGAGCGGCCACTCACACAACTCACTGGGTTGCTGGCGGACTTACGCGGTTGAGTCTGGCACCAGTCCCGAACTTGGGCAAAGCGATGGATTCCCTACGAAGGCTGGCAGGAATGACGTTCTAATACACAATATGTACTCACTCGATCGACTGCGGATGCCTCGACGACGAGCACTAAATGTGGCAGGACGTCGGAGTGGAAAGTCGACGCAATGTCAATGACGGGCGATGATCCAATAACAGAAAACTGCATTTGATTTGGAGTTGCCGCAATGGCGTGTACAAGATTTTATTGATTGATTTTGAAAAACGATACAAAGAAAATAGAACGTCTCCTGACGAGACAAGCGAACGAGTAGGTACAATAATATGGTCCGAATGATACGGCAATAACAATAAAGATGTTGATATCATTAACAACGATATCAATTGTACACACAGATATACATAATAACTGTAACATAGTAACTACATACTTTCCGGCGGCGGTCGGTTGGTTTTCAAATTTTTCGAAAATAAACCATTTTTTGATTTTTCGACATTTTATCATCTCCGTCACTTCTTTATTCACATAAAGTTCGTTTGTTTTAAAAGCCGCCGATGTGCGGTTTCTATGCGATATCGGTCCGTAGCCATCGCAATCGACGCCAGCATCGGTCGTTATTATTGCTTTTTCGTCTTTCTCAATTCGTTTCGTTTTTTCAATTGCCGTTTGTATTATTTGTTAAGTTTATTTCTTTTGAAACCCGTGGATATACGGTTTGTACGAAAATTCGGTGTGTACACTTTAAAATTCGCGTTCACGAAATGTCAGTTGGTCGTCGTTTCAACGCACAACTGATAGAGACTATTCTTTTTGTTTTGTTTTGTTTATTGCATTATATTATTCAAGATATATTGTTTGGTCCTTAATAACGTAGGTATATTGCTTAATGTAAACACAACTTTGTGGTTTGATTAAATAAATGTATTATTCAAACATACATTATAATAATGTAATAATAATAATAACGGTCAGATCATTGAATAAACTCCAATTAAAGTTTAAACAGTGTGTAGATACATCGAGTTATATACGATTACATCGTTGTATATCGAATATATCCGTTTACGACGCTCAGTAAACATATAGCTTAAGTGTTGAAGTTTCGACCGTTGATGGCAACACAAACTGTATCTGGGTAGGTTAGGCGTAGGTGCTCCAAACGAAGGTTGTTAGGTAGGTCCGAGTTCGAATCCGTCGGGACCGATCTTCGGGTGGCGAACGTTTGTCATATGGTTTAGGTAACACGGCTGCCGTAACCCGACTTTTTTTGCATTTTTTTTTTCGATTTTTTTTCACGTTATTTTTCATATAAATAAAATAATATACATTATACAGGGAACATGTTAATATTTATTGGTTAATATTACATTATATGGCTGTATATTATACATTATGTACCTATATGTTATTTGAATTATTTGGAATTTAACACATATTATTATTTTTTAAATGTCATTGTTATATTTTATCATACAATAAATACATATTATATTTGTACTACTGTATTATAATACTTTGTATTACTACCAACGTGGTGATATACGCTTCTCATTATGTCCGCGATTTGACTCAGTCGGATTGCCGACCTATGTGATTTGATGACTGATAGCTAGACAATCGAATACACCTATCGACTTTACACTTTTTAACAACAGGAGATCGTATCCAGCCTATTAATTTACAACGTTTGCGACGGATTGCTAGACGCTCTAACTTTTAAACATTCCCGTCAAAACGTCAAGCCTTATTTCCAATCCATATCACTAATCCTAATCACAAATCCTAAACTTTCGTCTTACAACTTTATTGTCACGAATTTTATAATTCCATCGACTCTTACTTCAAAATCGGTACCCACTCTCAGTGAGTCCCGAGTTTCACTTAGAGCTAGTATGATAATAAACAACAATATTTCAAATCAAACAAGCCCGTAGTCAATCAAAACGATTAGAATTTGTAAACATTGCCATAGTCACAAACGTCGTCGGGCATCATAATTTAATAATGTTGACTGTTGTTGTATATGGAGTCGGGTATCTAGTTATTATGTATATCTGTGATTGTACATACTTAATAATTAATTTAAATAATGGTAATAGGAAGATAGATAGGAGTGGCACACGCCACGGAAAAAAAACAGATAATACTGATTACTGCACAGGCACGCGGAGCTTGCGGGGGTTCAGTCGTGGACCTTTGATTGCAGCGACACGGACGATAATATGATTTACGATGTGTCGTAAAAATTACAATATTGTGAATTATATCCAATCCTAATATGTAGTTTATTTTCTGTAAACAATAGAAACTATATAAAAATACAAAAAAGAATTCTTGTGTCAGCCAATATTTAAAATGCGAAGTTTTAAAATATATTTTTCATCTTACCCCTAAACTATTCGATATAATATATCATTTTATATAATATACATACTATATAGCAAAAAAATTCACAGGTACAGCGGTTTGGTTTGGGTATTTATAAGTGTACATGATATCATCTATAACCTAATAATATATAGATTACAATAGTGTTAAAATTATAATATAGAAACCAGTCCTGTAAAGAATAGTTTTAAAAAGTACTTGAGTAAATACTCAAATACATTTTTGTTTAAGTATTTAAGATACTACTCAAATACTTTGATTGTATAGTATTTAAAATACTACTCAAATACTTTTGGATTTTAAAGTGGATTTCTAATTTACTATTGTAATATAAACATATAGGTAGTAGGTTAACTAATAGTTATCTAATAGTTTAAAGGGAATATTGTTATTCAATAACTATTTTTAGAAATCTGGGTTTCACAAACCTTCAGGATTTGGCTAACACAGAAATACAGAATATTAAATATAACTATTACTTTATTATTGTAGCTGACAATAATATTTTTCCAACCAATTATTTCGAATAAAAATAAAATGTTCGAAATAAAAAAACAAAGTATTCAATACCAAAAAGTATTTAATACAAAAAAAAGTATTTAAAATACCATTCAAAATACTTCATGCTGAAAGTATTTAAAAAGTTATTCAATACTTAAAAAAGTATTTGAATACTTTTACTAAAATACTTTTACTCAAATAATTTTACTTAAATACTTTACAGGACTGATAGAATCCAATTATAATGCTTGGTTTGCTGGAGTAGAAATATGCCGAAAAATGCTTTGTGCCTATATATTAGGTTATAACAACATTACCGACTACATCTTACCAACTAACCATTTTACTTATGTTACCACTGTGGAACTATACACATAAAATCACTTTATTTTTTTGTCATATTGCCCGTGTAAACTATAAACATTATAACATTATTGTTAAAAAATAGAATAAAAAAAAAATATGATGCCTAAAATATTGTAGTTTTGAAACAGAAGTTTTCATTGACAAAAAATAAAATTGATAAAAAGTAATACAATTAGTACAATTAATACCTAGTTATAATAATTATAAACCAATTAATCTACATTGCGAAATTGGTGTAATAAACTGTTCGAATTTAATAAGTGTCAATTACGTACCTATATATGTTATATTAGAATGCTTATAGGTACTAATAGTTACTAATAATAAAATTATGGGTTTAATTTAAATGAACAATTATTATTGTATTAACTGTTAAATTTGTGAGGTACCTATACATAAGTAAAAACCTATTTATACAAATATTTAAAACTACAATTGGGACAAATTATTTTAATAACATTACCATAGATTATAATCACTATTTATGATTGTTATACAGTTCACGAATCCTTTTTATGCGGTTCTTAGTTTCTGTAAAAACTGTGAGTGAAGTTAGTGGATCCTTGAAACTCGTTACTCCAGTTAAATAGTAAGAATTAGTGTGGAAAAAGCTTAAGCCTCCACCAACATATCCCACACCCGTTCCTTGTCCTGAAACTGAAACATATTTCATACTTTAATAGGTACCTACTTTAATTCATCATATGACTGTTAGTGGCTAGTAGGTAGGTTCAATATTTATTTACATTATCGATTACAATATATGATATATTTATGACGAGATTACAATCCTTTGGAGTTTGACAATTAAAGTTCAAATTGCATTAGGGTAGGTATAGTTATTAGGTATGTAAGTTGATTACTACCTACTTTTCTTATACCTTATATCTTAAGTATATACTAGTATAACTTGTTTGTTAGATATGTAGAAATATATTTTTTTATAATTATACTAAATTTGAAAAGAGATTCATAATTTAATAAAAAATAAGTTAATCTTCATATTTAAAAGTACCCAACTTCTATATTAAGTTTTTTATACATTTAAGTAAAGTTTGTTAAAACATAAATGATTCCATGGTACTTATGTTTAAATTAAATATTATATTACCCGATGCAGAACCAGCAAAAAACTTATCATCAATCACATTATCCTCATATCCGGTTGTGTACATTTTCCGGCAAGAAGTATGGTCGCTGTATGGTAAAGATAACTCTAATAAAACAGTACTTAAACTGGCGTTTTTCGTATGTTTCCAACCAACAATCTGATAGTAGTAAGTTTAAAACATTTGTTTAATGTACAATTATAATTAATCATTAAAATCAATCATTTTTTAAACGGCTGTTGAGAATGTGAATAAATACCTAGTTAAATAAATTCCGACTGATCAAAGTTTTTTGAATTTTAGAATTTGATTAAATATGAAATAAGAATAATGTTTTTTTACGCAGTTTTAATTTTAAGGTTCAATTGTTTGTTACCTACCTATGTATAGCAACATGCCAATATTCGAATATTTTACATACTTTATAGCAGAGAATCTCAAGTCATTTGCTGTTTACATAATATTATACAAATGCGTCGACAGTGATGGGTTCAGTAAATCACAATTTTCAAATTTAAATAATGATACCTTTTTACGATCTCCATAAGTGGCGTCATTTGGGGGGGGGACTGGGGCATGTGCCCCAGTCTAGTATTTACATCAACCTTAAGTCAGCACATTTAGCAACACCCCCCCCCCCCTACCCCCTTATCACTATGGCACAATGCTATGAGAATCTGAGTGAAAAAAATGTTGAGTCGGAAAAGCAGTGAAAAGTTGCCCTAGTCTAATAAAAACTGAAATGACGCCACTGATCTCCATTGACTACATTGTATTTTCAATAAAATTCCAGTCAATACAAACAGTGCAACATAATCGTTCGGTAATTCGAGGATAAAGTGGACTGTAATTAGGGTAAAGGTTACACCGGTGATATTGAATTGAGTTCATTCTACTTTTATGTGTTTGAATTGAGTCCAGGGTATTATCTTAATATCTTTGAATTGAGTCCGTATAGATAATATGTAATAAATATTAAATAAAACATTTGTATTAATGTTTAACATGTTGGATATTTTTATTTAAATATTTAGGGAATAATATAGATATAATATACTTGTATACCTACTTATAATTTATAAATACCATTAAAACGTTGTGTTCAATTTTAAGATATTAATAATAATCGTGGTTCAACATTAGTACCCGCGGATTTTTTCAATGTATAAATAGTCAGGGCTTAAGTAAAAATTCTCAATAATTTTGAGTAATAATTAATATAAATAAGAATACCGGGTTGTTGAAGACTGACATTTTCACTAACGCTGACAGGCGAAGACGGTGACAGTAACGACGAACGGGGGTACAAACGGTAAAAAACAACAAACGTGAAAATAGAAAAGGAAACAACAATAAGACGGTAAATGCGACCGAAATCTCGACGCTCACGCACACCGCTGCTGGTTGGGATAGGTACCGGTCATGATTCCACGGTATCGGTGTCGGTGCGTGGCTCGTCTTATCACTTATCAAACAATAATAACTAAAAGAAATTCGGGTTTTTAACACAAGAATAGCTAGATCATAACCATAAAACTGACTAGTTCCATTATAAAATTCATCCAGGTAAACAGTTTCCACCTATACCCTGTTCCAAAAGAGAAGACACGAGGCGGCCACAGACAAAAACCGGTTTTGCTACGTAAATCTCGTGTCTTCTCTTTTGGAACAGGGTATATACAATTGTTTTAATTTATATTATGTATGTGATAACAATTATTTTTAGACTTTTGAATTATTATTAACTTACATCCATCAGTTGAGTAAAGTTATTGTCAATAATTGAAACGTTTCCATTGTATTTCCCAACACCAACTTTGTACACACCGTCGTTATTTGAGATTCTATTATCTGTATATCTGATATCATCATACCAAAAACGGTGAGCCGCTAAAAATGATACGTATTTAATTTTAATTCTTTCACAAATTCATTTTACAAAGGTTTTACCAGAAACGACTAAATTCTAAGAAATAATTGATCCCCGCAAAGGAATTCATAATTGGAAACGTTTTTAACGAATTTATATATTCCAGCATGCTAAGGTGCCGTTTCGAACAGTGCTTTTTGACCATTGTGGATCCTTCCTTGGTTTATATATACTGTACCGCAAACTAAAATAATATTAGATAGGTACATCGTTTATAATATTTAATGTTAGAAAATAGAAGCTTCATATTTAGAATAATATCTATAAGTGATTAAGGTCACTTCCTATCTTTGATTAAGGCACCTGGTGTGTAGCCTGTTCGTTTTTCAATATTTTAATTTCAAACATAGTACCTAATAAATCTTAAAAAAGACAATTTTTAGCTTTTTTTAAATATTATACAAATTATTTTATACCATTATTTAAAATCAATAAAAACTCCAAGGCAGGCTGATTAATAGAATGTTAATAAAACAGTAAAACACATTTAATCTATACGGTTAACTTTTACGGGGTTTATTAACGAAAAAAATCAGAAAGATAGGTAAATTCTGATTTCAAAATCAAGTTGCATATAAAAATACTAATATTTAAAAAAAAAATATTCTGAAAGATCGTTTGGGAAGTAAACTACATTCGTTCCTAAAGTTTTAATGTATTTACAGCTACACAGAATTATTTAAAAAATTGGCCTTCTAAGGCCTTAACACTCCTGTTGGACAATGCCGCCAAATTACGACTCAGTTTTCAACGCCCTGCAGTGACTACACCGTAGTTATTACTCACGATTAAAGATATATCTTTCATCGTGTTATTTGTGTTAGGAATATTCAATGACTAAAAATATGAAGTCGGTTTATATTGCGCTTAGTGCACGTCTTATTATTACAAGATATATCGAATTAATTAAAAATAATATCGATTTAATTAAATAAATAATAATAGTTATAATATTTCTAAATTGTTGAAATTTGCAGATTCGATTGATTTTTTTTAATCGTTCCATAATATATAATAATTAAGAACTAACTATTTAGCGATAAAAACATTTTAATATTTAAATAATATTTAGATACCTACTTATAGAAGATGAAATTGTTAAAAATTTTATAATAGAATTTTCTATACATGATACAATTTTCAAAATACATCATACGTGATCGTACGATGGGTTTACTAATCGGGGAATTCACACATTATTTTGAAGTGAACAATTAAAATTACATTTTTATAACTAGGGATCGACAATCAAATATATGGTTTCTCACATGTAGGTATTTTATATTTATTTTATTTTTATTGATAATATATTATGCCCTATAATAGTGGACTCAGTACAAGTTCTTATAACATAATATATTTATTAGCTAAGATCATTATAGAATGTACCTACCTACATAATATTAATAACAATATAAGCAAAATGAACGCCACTGAGCAAGATTGATGATAATTTAAATGAAAAAGTCATATTCTAAAATAGAACAAACTAGATAAAAATATAAATTTAATAATTATTAAGCAATTCGGAGAAATGCAAATCCACGGAGATCAATTAATATTACACATATCATTCTTTCCACGATATCACAATGTTTTTGATTTTTTTCAATGTAGGTATCCTGTTGATAAAATTTTTTTTCTTTAGTCAAAAAGCTTGATAATTTAATACAAACTTCCTCGTGAGATATTACACTGGTTAAAAAAACCTGTAAGTATACCTGAACAAAATACATAGAATTTCCACAAGTGGCATTAATTCATTTTACACAATAGCGTGTTGACATATCTATTAATAATATTATCAAATAAAAACCAAATAATATAATATGACATAACACACAATTTTATTCAAATTAATTTAGGTACATATACAATTATTTACATATAAAATTATTTAAATATTATACAATTTATTTATTATACATTATTACAGTAGCATAACCATAATTTATAATTATAATTTAGTTAGGTTTTACAAAACATTCCCCCTTTTCGGGGTTAAAATTAGATTACACCAACTTCAACTCATATCGTTATATATATATAATATATAACTTATAGGTGAAAAATGTGCTAGCCGAGGGCAGCAGTAACCGCTAATATATATATCAGTGATCACCACAGCGGATCTATGAACCAAACGATTGGGACGGAGTGATACAGTTTATATGGTTATTATATTATGATTATTTAGACACCGGGTTTTAGATGTCCCCTCCCCCCTCTCGTGTCGTCCGCATTCGTAGCGAGTTTCTACCGCACTTTTTTGTAGTAATAAGTTTAATTAAACATTTCACTATTTTGTGAATGGTCGGATTATTAGTCGGATACATCATTACGACCAAAAAGCAAAGTGAATTTTATGCAGACGACCGCGATGTGGAAAACAAAACTCACGGCGAAGAGCCGGCGGCCGCACAGCAAATAATTAAATACCGCACTCAGAAAACCTGCCCTAACTCGGTACAAACACTCGATATGGCGGACGTAAACGTATTCAGGCGGTTTGTCCAGGCGTCCGGTGAACACAACACGTGTCCGGATACAAAATAGTGAAAAGGTGTGACTTATTAGTACTAGAAAAAGTGCGTTGCGTACTCGCTACGAACGCGTCGACACAAGCCCTTTAACTGTGGGGGAGGGGACGTCTAAGATCCGGTGCCCAAATAATCGTAATATAACCATATAAACTCATCTATACGTCTGCGTGGTCCATCGCACCACAACAGAACATTCGCCTCACAAATTTCTTAGTCCGGCTCCACACTGAACGGCGCGGACGTCTAGGTGTGACTGCGGTTACCGTCCCCTCATCACTACGGCCAACGCAGGTTACCGTATTCGTTACTATAAGCTGCATGTCGGCTTCTATTTTTTGTAACCCTAGCAAAGACGACGAGACTACAGATAACGACGTCACGATCCCGCTATCTTCTACAGGGGCATCTAGTGTCATCAATGTGCAAATGGACGATCCGGTACACGGTGAATCGACGGTAACTGCAGGCAACTCCGCGGAAGTAACTATAACGGCAATCCAATTTCGGGTGCATCGCTACTGGAATTTGCACCTACTGCCATATTGGGAAATGACACAGATCTCTTGCAGTTAACCGGCAGACTATGGAAATCGCAGTTTTCCGAAGGTTTCTGTCCATTTTCCCGGATATCGTCGACAATTGTATTAACCGACAGTATTATATTGGGCGTAGACTTGCACCCGGTCTCTAGTGCTTCAGCTGCGGAATTTTTCAACAGGGCCATGTTAGGATACGACACAGCCCTTTCGTGCACCAGCAAATATATGGTAATATATAAAAATCTTGTATCATGACGTTAGTGTTTGAACTCATCAGAAACGGATTGACCGATTTTAATGACATATTTTTGTATATTATGTAGTTATGAGAATAGGCCGTAAAGTATTTTTGACGCTTCTAGGTCCAACCCGGGGAGGTACTCAGACTGATGTTTTAAGATTAACAGTGGACATTTTTATTTATAAATGATTGCTATTGGTTATAGGAAAAATAATAAGTAGAAATAAGTATTTATTTATTATTGGTTTCCATTGGTTATTCCAGCAGATGAGGTACAAGCATCCACCAAATTGAATTTTTGAAAATTGCCTACCTACCAACGTGGCTGAGTTACACTTACTGTAGCGAGTTACACCTAAAAAGAGTTAACCAATCATAATTTCTTCAAGATTTACCAAAAAAGTGCATGGGATAAACTAGTAT
>NC_042495.1:16744274-16780520 GCF_005508785.2 Acyrthosiphon pisum | reverse complement strand
TTTTGTGTTATTGGCAAACATCCAAATATTATGTAAAATTAAAATAGCTTAAATTTACCTGGAATATTGTAAAATTATAATTGCATCGAATATACTTCAAAAAAATATGAAATAAAAATTAAATTACTTAAGTGTCTTTTACAATTAACTTACCTTCAAATCCAGCATATTTAAGAAAATCTATTAAATTTTTCAATTATCCATATTAAATTATATAAAACTATTTTTGAGTTACATGTACAATACAATGAACTAATAAACTAATTATTGACCACTCAATCTTGTTTTAAGGACCAATAGCTTATAATGTTTGGTTTATTAAATATTTAGTAATTGTTAGTAATCGAAAATTACAAATTGCTTACCTATATTTATACAATCTACGACGGTATTGGTCGAACAAATAATTGGTATGTACTGTCATGATTTCTATTCATTATGTTACACTATATTAAATAATTATAAATCAATAAAACTCATAAAAAATATTGTGAGATATATTAATATAGTTTTCCAGTTTTATGAATTTATTCGACCTTTAATGCCCTTACATATTCTCAAAAGACTATTAGCTATGGAATAATACATTTAAAAATGGAATACATTTGTATATTTTATTATTTTATACCTATTAGTTTTATATAAAATGAAAATTTATTCGGGAAATATCAAAAATTGATAAATGCCATAATTGGTAATATAAACATTACGCACTTAGATACACACTTTTGAAGATATTTTTCTAATAGCTATAGCCTATAGTAATTTATGAATACGACAAATTATCTTTAAAATGGAAATCAACGTCAATCAAAAGTAGATTCAGAATTAATCACTTTCGTTTAATGGACAATAGTAATATTGGCATAATGGTCATTCATCTCAGTCATGTAGTTATTTAAGAATACACACAATACTTTATCAATATTTTAATTTTGTGGAATACTATAAATATTTTAAGTTTATTTTTGTTTATTAGTTATTTATTAAAAAATATTACATCGACAAGACCCTAAAAAGAAAAGAAAACATTTTTATTAGTAAATCTTTTATGTTTTTACAAATTACGATATGATAATGTTTACATAATAATTATAAGACTATTAAAATTTTAACTATCAATCCGATGATTTTGTATAAGTGTCTCAATCAATTATTAAATTATATTACAAAATAAATTATGATCTAAGCAATAACATTGATTTATAAATTAATTAACATTGGCCTTAATCATTATACATAGGTATCAATATATTAATACATACGTTTTAAAGTATCTAATTCATCTTTAGAAGTAGCTGGCATAACCCAAATTCCAATTACTATAAATGTAAACATTATTAAACAATGCTTAAAAAACATAATAATTTTGATTGAATTTAATAAGATAGGTAGGTAATAAAAATAATGTGAACGTTGGCCGTTGAACGTTGAACAATGAATAAAATAAAATAGTATTCCTCGATTTCTCCATAGCCCATATCCCACAGCATAAAATAAAATACCTATAATGTTTGCCATGAGTTGTTTGTTTACGTATCAAACAAGAGAACAATACCGTTTTTCAGTGAATGCAATATTTATTTTTTTTTTTTTTTAACGCCTGAGTAAATAATGTGTATTTAAAATTAAATCCAATGCATGCCTTGGTAGCATAATGAAGCAGGTAGGTAAATGTTATGATTCAATAATATTAAAACACACACTAATACATAGATACTAGCATACTAGGGTTCTGAAATTTCATGGAATTTATTTTTTTGAAATATTTCACGAGACTTTCATGAAATATTTCATATCAATGAAAAATAAAAATATCAATTTAAATTTAAAATTATAGTAGAAAGTAGAGTAAACACTTCTATACTTAGTTAAGGGTCGATAACAAATATTATGGAAATATTTTTTACATAGTACATTATATAAATTACCTAAAAAATAATTATCTTTTTGATTATATATAATATTATATAATATCTTCTTTATATCATGATCCGGAATTAAATAAGTACTGATAGTCACTAAACAGGTATGATTTTGAGACCAAATACACAGTTTGAAAAAAAAAATCAAGACTGGTGATAGTTTAAAGTTGAAATATTTCAAAGTGAAACTGAAAATGTCATGTGAAATATTTCATAGTTTCATACTCATTACCCTAGATATCTACCCATATTTATTAACCTCGCCAATACTAGTAGTGTCGATCAAATCGAGGGCAGACTCTGTATTGGTCGTACTTTACAGTTATCTAAAATTTAATAATAAATTATATAATATTAACTTATCCTTCATGTAATCATATACAATAATTTCGGATTACCATATATCATCAACTACACAAGTAAACAGTTTTCATGTTCATAATAGTAAAGTTATAAACTTAAAAAGTATTTAAACTACGTATTTGAGTACCTACCTACTTGAATACAAATAATTTTACTCAAAAATGTACAAGGCGGGACTTGATATTTTCCCACTTTTTAACACCTGATAAATAATTAGTATGCAAGTTAAATACGAGAAGAGGCCCTTTGCAATTCGAGCGTATTTTCAAATACGTAGCCTTGAAGAATATGCAGGCATTAAAACCGAACAAAAAAAAAGTTGATTATGATTTCGATATTAATTAATGGTTTTCAATTATTTTGATTTCAATTTAAAATGCACAGTAAGAAATGTTAATTTAAACTTTTGGTGAACTTTTCAACCTAACTAAGCCTTTATAACTTCAGTTATTCGTTTTTGAGATTTAAAAAAAAACGCGGCATGTTATTCGATATTTTTCCTTTACAAGAAAAATCTATAGGTAAATCATATTACATACCTACGTATCTGTTTTTAGGATGCTACACAGGCATATGTTGTCTCCGTCTTACAAGCACGCAAATTGTACGTTAACAATAATACATTTTACTCTATAATTTCTAAAGTTAGAGTGAATTTACCTCTTACAAAATTTAAATGTAATAACATTATGTAGGTGACCTCAGAGAATTTTTTTCATTATTTTGTTATTATTTTTAATAAGTTCTGATCATTTTGAAAAGTAAAAATATATCTTTGGATTTTTTAGGTTACAGTAAGTATTATTTAGGAGAATCCTTGATTTAAATTTTCAATCTTTAGTTATAAAAATCGTTAGTGCTTTGCCAATACATATGATATACATACCATGATTGAGATAACAATACCCATGTATAAAATATAAAAAAAAAGTGACCTTATATTTCGTTATGAGTTTGAATAACTGCGAGGTATACTTGTGTTTTTTTTTATTATTAACTAGTCCCCAACTATGATTGAATACTATTTTCAAATTTATATCAAGCAATGAAGCAAACTATATCTGTTTACATCAACATAATATAACTTTTTCAATTATAAGTTATTTTTACGACTATACTCAAATAGTGAAATCAACAAATAACATTTATACATTTTACGCTGAAAAATGAAAATATTAAAATGTATTTAATATTAATAATGGGTTCTCAATAGTACTTGATATTTTTCCACTTTTTAACACCTGAGAAAATAATATACAGGACCTATGAAAGTTAAACACGGCGCAGATGCTCTTTATATTTCAAACAGATTTACAGATGTACCTATAATCGCTATTGTGTGTAGCTTTGAAGAATATGCAGTGCTTGAAAAATTTTGATTTCAATTTTATTTACAGGTTTTCAAGTTTTTTGATTTTCATTTAAGATATTCAATAAGAAATGTTAATATGAACATTTGGTGAAAATTTCAAGCAATTACCTTCGGGTAATTTGTTTGAGTTACCAAACCTCGGTGTATTTGACATAATATTATATAATAATATACCAGATATTGAGATACCAATATAATATAAACTGCCAGTCGAATAAACAAACAGTTATCCGCGATGTCCTTAATACCGCCATTTGTTGATAACTCGCGGTTTGAATTAAAATGAAAATCGTCAATTTCGCAAAAAAGATAACCCACACGAGAGTTGTTTAAAAATATTATTAATTATTAGATAACCCGATTGTTCATAGATACTATACTATTATCATAAGAACGGCAGTTTGTTCCTTTTCGTCTCGTTTGGCCGACACTTTGTAGCCTGCAGTCGCAGTTGTAGTTATAAAGATTAAATATTTAATATTATACCTATAATTTATTATTAAGGTTCCACGTAATCGTTTTTCGTATACAACGATAGTATATCATTGAATTCAAATTTGAAAGTTACCACCATTTATTCAGTGACCCCCTTGTACCTCCTGTACGGCAGAGCAACACCCACTTACAAGCTTCATGATAAACAAATTACTGAATACTTGTATCAATTCACCTTGCAGTTGCATTTCACCCCATTTTACGGTTCTAAAATGTTTTGTAGCTGATCAGGTTCCTCATTCCTTCTCAAGAATCAAAAGATATAATTTGTTTTTAACAGGTTACCCGCTATGTCTACCATTTTTGGTACATGGCTGATTTGCCATTCGAGCTAACCCAAAATGTAGTGAACATGCCTTATTTTCTACGGACCTATAACTGTATGAAAAAGTTTGATATTTTTCTTTTAGTTTATTATGTGATTATAAAATGTGATTTTGTATCGAAATTAATGATTTTCAATTGTGTATCAAATATGGAACACATATCCTCCTAGAAATTTCAGATCTAAATAAAATTCGATAGTTAATTATAATTTCGTTAATTAGGCGATATCGATGAATAGTAATTGTATATAATTACTATTTTGACCACTCGTTGAGTGCGGTTTCGTTACTGATAATGATATTGTATTATTAATTGTAAAATATGGTTGTTGGGAAAAAGAATATTTTAAACACAGTAAACAAATAATTTTGCATCTTTATCTTTCGCTTGAGAGTTGTTAGTTTTCGTATACGTGCGTTTATAATATTATTAGAAATAAATACATTATATTATTATAAAATTATTATTGTTTTTTTTTTCATTTTTTTATTACCTTAAAAATTGAATTTATAAAACATCAATAATATGCTGCTTAAAAATTTGTTTGTCTGGCGTGGGCTACGAAATATTTTCCTGTGTTGAATTCGTATTTACGTGTACCATAGAGATACACATAACACTTTTTTTCAAAGATTTCCGTGTACCATTAATGGTACACAAAAACTTATTTGTAAAACAATAAGTGTACCAAAAGTCGTATACGTAGCTCTTTTGACAATGTACCCCAAAAATGACGTAGCGTTTAACCTATTAATTTTGTTTATTTTTAGTTTGGATATTTATTTTTGCCGTGAAATCACAACGCCGCACCATTGATCGCCGATAAGAATAGTTGGTATACCATTTATGGTATATTATTATAATTCTATTGTGACTTGACATAATAAAATAAAGTGTTATAAATAACATTCCCAAGACTAATACGTTCATACAAATTATTTTATGCTGTATACAGCGTGTTCCACAGAATACAAGGTGATTTGAAAAATATAAAACTATTTGTATTACACAATCAAAAGAATTTTTAATTATGATTTTGTTTTTGTTTATTACTCAACATTATTTTAACCACTACTCTATAATTATTATTTTCAAATACTAATTAGTTACCTACATAGGATATAAATTATGTTGCGAAACCTGCAGCGTATCGCCGGTTTCGACATGTACATTTCCCCAGCACCCCTTTTGAATTTTCATTTTTTTTTCACCATTCGTTACACCATTCGTTACAACAATGTAAGTACATTTTTTAATTTAATATAAATTTTAGAACCATCAATTTCTAGCAGTAAACCAAAAACGTAGACAGTACCTATACCTACTAAAATGTATTGTTTTACACTTTAATGAACATATTATATTTATGTATATTTGATAATTGGGTGTTACATTTGTATTTTACTTTTTAAAAAATAAAAAACTTATTTCAAAGACTGAAATTTGTCAAAGTTGTTATATTTTGATGTTAAGTATACTTGAGATACTTATAATGTTGCATATAATATAATCAGAAAAAATTGAAAATTAGGTATACTTACCAATGAATTGGAAAAATTTTCTATTTTTTTTTAAAGTTATGTATTTAGTGTTTCAATTCACCCATGTATTGTTTTAAATGAATAAAGCATGATTTTGTATCTAATGTTTCAATTCACCCCAGTCAAAGGTGAATAGCAACAAAGTTATAAAAAAAATATAATAAAAAAAGTTTATAAGTTATATTTTTGAATTATACTTATAATGATAAACAAGATAACAATAATTCTAAAAAAGTGTTTTCCTTAACGGTATTTTAAATGTATGATTTTTAAATGAAGTTCAAAGTTGGGTAAAACTCAAAAATCGTTGCAATTCACCTCATTTTACGGAACGTTATCAAATCGCCTGTTCTATGAGAATTTGATTGTTAATTAACGAATCCATAACGTTCAAAATCATAATTAATGTAACGTGCTCACAACTGCTCAAGTACTGATGGAAGTATTTGAAATGAAGTACGAGGATGATAGTATACTTGTATTTATTAATACTCAAAATTCAAATATAATAATTATTAAATCAAAAATGTTCTAAGTCCAAATAATAATCTGTAGGTCAGCGAGTTGTGACTAAGTATTTAGCTAGTGTCTGTTCTTGATGAGACTTGTTGCTCGTCTGATGGACGCTTGTCCAGCAGATCTCCTCGATGGGTGATGGGTCTCTGTCCCTGTCCCTTCTTTTATTTCACATGACTATACATGGTAATCTTGCGGTTAGGCCTAGCGTGAGATTGTCACACGCTTGCACACGCCGGATGTCTAACATATATCTACTGTTGTTGTACATTTGTGGTGTTATTTATATAACAGCACAAATCCTAATTTATAATATTTTAGAATTATTTATATACGTAATCATAAATCTATTGCCGCACGCCGCTCATGGTCACGAACTCGATATTATTAGCTACGCGCTGTATACGCGGTATCGTCGCGCTACTACACTAATACACACGTACTGTATACGCATTACGCGGTACTTACCATCGACATTATTATTATTAATGTTACGCGAGCGAAGGGCGTACGTATTATTTATAATAATATAAAAAAAGTGGGTAAGTGGACGTCAATTTGCTGTACAGTAGGTTACAAGTGGGTCAATGATATAACTCAATGATATAATTTCATTGTATAAGAAAAACGATTCTGAGCGGAGACGGTTTGTCAGTCTGGATATTGTTATTATTTATTATATCCTGTAAGTTGAATTTATATTATAATTTATAATAGGTATTATTATTTTTTATTCGTGGTAAACAAAGCGTTAGAAATTAAAATCCCTTTTTTAGCGGTTTTTTCGTAATTTTTAGGTGGTTTTTCCTGTGGCATTAAATAACTATTGATAAAATCGAAAATGACCTTTTTAAAGTACCATCTTAACCCAATTTTCTAAAAGATAAGGTATTATATGTTGAAATCGAAGCACTCCTTCTGGTAAATATTTTGTATACAGGATATAAAAATAAAAATAATAAAAATAATAAACACCATTTTAAAACCACTAGCTTCCTCGCTCCGCTCAGAATCTAAAAAACATCGTAATTATATTAATGGGTGCTTAATTGTTTTTCCGGGTCGTATTTTTTGGTATATCGTTGGCTGGTTCATTGGTTCACAGTTGACTTCGTTTCCTGTACCTGAGAATCACTTACGGTGTTTGCCATTGGACCTACCATTAATGAACAGCAGGTTAATTATAGTTATTGTCGGGCTTTTTTAAGTTACTGACCAAAGATGGTCTCAATCTTGAGAAAATACTTCATTGCTTACCAAGTTTTGTGGGTGAATCTCCCACTCAACAGGGATAACTTCCAAATTCACTGGTAGGTGCACATGTCATCATTCTCAGAGTACTAGATTACCTATCGGCTATCACTCAGTTAGGTATCGAGTAGATACTGCCGTTCAACTATTATTCTTGATCTTTGCAGTTTGGGGAGCAGTTCTAAGCTGATCGATATTCAGTGGATGTCTACTTGCCTTCAATTCCTTTTTCTTCAATTATGAAGTTATGATGAAATAATGAGTATATAAGTAATGCGAAAATATGCTTTGAGTATTTTTTACAAGGTATGTATTGTCGCTGAATTATCGTTTTAAAACTTTTATAAACGTTTTTTGGTGTTTCATATGATATAAGCATAGAACCTTCGAGATGAGTTTGCAACAAAGTGGATCTTAATATTAATTTTACAATAACATTATGAGCTTTGAAAATAATTGTTCAGGTGTGGAATTTGTTATAGAAAAGCTTACACCAATTTGTAATAGGTACAACAAAACAGTTTGGAAATAGACTTACTATTTCAATAATATTATTCTAAGAAAATTATAATCTTAATGATTGTAGTCACCTACTAACTCACGACTGATAATATTCTAAATTCTAAGATTACCCATCACCCCTTAATGATAGTTTTTATAAATTTCAAGCCTAAATTCATTCTTTGGATCGACGTCCGTTAGTACACATTTTTTATTTATAGTATTCTATTTGAATGTACAATAAAGTACACAGTGCAAATAAGATAATTATATAGTTTGTTCGAATTTAAAATAGATACACAATAAAATTATCATATCATTAAAAATGTATCGTTACATGATAATATGACATTTAAATTTTTCGCATCAGTGCTAATTGACATCAAATAATTGTTTTATATACATAATTTTTTGAGGAAAATAATAGACACACCATAAAACATTATACCATATTATCATAATATTATATATTATATTCAATATTTATATTGTATTACTTGTATAAATTGCTTAGGGCTTCGCAGATCGTTTAAGGTCGCAAGTAAGTACCTACTAAATTTTTGTCAATGTTCTATGATGATTGAAAATATTGTTTTTCCATAAAATAAATGTTTAAAATGTAAAACGTTTATACCTTATTCATGTATAATATTACATAATAATGCATAATAATATGTTTTATTTTTATTATATACTTGTAATTTACCTGTGTCCATAACACTGATATGATTTATATTATATATATGTATATATTTATGAGAATTATAATCCTTGTTAGATTAATAAAAACATCTTCGTTTTATGTGAAAAAAAATTTTTTCTATATTTTATAATTATTAGGTAAGTATTAATAAAGTTTTGTCAGCATAGTGCATACTTTTTTTTATTATTAATACGTATGGACATGCAATTACGAATTAACTTATTTTGTTTTACATTAAATTTCATAATATTGGTCGATTAATAAAACTACATTTTATATAGAAACAACTATAGGTTACGGGTTATGGAACTTGGAATAAAAGTTTGGAGCAGTAAAAATAATGGGTCAAAAGTTTATTATTACCCAGGCCGAAGTGACTCAATGGAAAACTTATTCACCCAATCCCAATCAACCCAGGTTCCTAATCTATCCAACGAAATTAAGTTCAAATCGTAATGGAAACATCTAAACTGCTCTCGAAGCTAATGCAATAATATTCAATAGGAACAAAATATTCACTCGGTGGACCGTTTTTGTGGATTGCGCATCTCTTTCAATTTAGGCTCATATATGCCATTTATCAGGTTTCCTGCACTTGGCCTTGATGGCGATGCAAACATATTTCCTTCTTTAAAAGATATGTGCCCTAAACTACAATGACTTGGGAACTAACTATAATAAATATCACAAAAACATATAAAGAAAAACTAAGTTTTCAGACTAATTACAACTGAATGAAGAATGCAATAACTAGTTATCATAACTTATGACTTATTAGGTTATACCAGTGGAGTATTTACAGTTTTTATGCCCTGGGTACATACAATCTGTTGCCCCAAAATTTTAAACATTTTTTTACTTTTTTTTTATGATCATTACACAAATATTATCAGATTCAAATTTTATTAATAACATAATCATACATATAACATAAATATTAAACCATTTATTTAAAATAAAACATGACATAACTTACATAACATAACATAACATTTAAACAAAAGAATTATAAACATTTCTATTTTACGATGAGAATTTTGGGAAGCAAAATTGTCAATGAGCTCACTATAACTAATTGATTTAGTTATCTAACATTCTATATGTAAAATCGCCAAATTTTTTAGACATTTTTTTTTTATAAAGGTAGACAATATTATGTGGAATCTTGTAATACATTTTCAATACTTAGATTTAAAAAGAAAAATTTTTACGAATTCTTAACTCGAAATAATTTGCAAAATTTCGTGATTTTTACATATTTTGTCAATTTTTGAACTTTAAATGCTAATAAAAAAAAACTGTGACCAAGGATTTTTAATATTTTTCAAATCTCATTGTAACAATATAGTAGGAGCCTCGTATTAAATGTTCAAGTATTTTTACTCAACAAATAAAGTTTTATTGACATTCATAGAAAAAAAAAACTAATTAAATTGGAAACTGAAATTGTCCGTAAACAGCTGAAAACAAATCAAAATATTTTGAAAATTTTATCATGTATAGAAAATGGAAATATAAACAACCAGTGAAAATTGCATGTATCTACAGTCATTTGTTTTAAAGTTACACCAAAAACCAAAATCAATTTTCTCGAAAACAGATTTTGCGTAAAAATTCCCGTTTTTCCTTAATTTTTCTTTTGTTTTTCACGGCGCTTTTGAAAATTATGGGAAATTTCAAATTTTGACCTCCCGAATGCACCAACTAGATTCACTTCCCATCAAACAAAATACTGTTGAAGAAAATCGAAGCATTTTTACTGCCCCAAACCATGATGACAGACACAAAAATAAAAAATTTAAAAAAAAATTAAAAATTAAAATTAAAAAAACACACATCATTGTAAAATCAATACATTCATCGTTCCACTCAGAATCTAAAATGTAATGAACTTGACCCAACATGGACTTATCTGGGTTTTTTCCCCACAATTTTCAAATTTTTATTTGTATGCAAAATTAATTATTTAAGTATTAAATGAAAGAAAACTATATTTGGCATTAAACCAGTTTGTGGAATGTATGCATACTACTTATATTTACTTTTATAAATACAGTGTGAGCATTGTTTGTAGCAAAAACCAGATAAGGCCGGACTTATCCGATTCTTGCACCCAGACACGAAAACCATATACGTTCCTTTACTCTAAAAACCATACTTATATATAACGGACTTTTCTGGTTGTTGCACCCACTTATGAACAATTTTTTTCTTTATTTTATTCAATAAAAAAGCGCATTTGTGAAAAACATGGAGTTATTTAGCTATTGCAGCAAGCCCTTCAATTAAAAAAGGGAGAGAACCAACCCCGGGAGCCACTAAAACAGGGTTTTTGCAATTTCCAATAGAAATTGCTGTTTATAAATGGTTGCCATGAATTTTGAAGCTATTAAAATAATAGTTATTGGTTGCCGGGAAACGAAGTTCACGGTATCAGCTAGTAGTTGATAAATCATTAAATTTTAAATTTTTAAAGTTTAGGTTTGAAATTTAAAACAAAAATTCTCATACTGTAACCAAATAATCTAATAACCTAAATATTTATAAACGCAGTTATTTTGCTCAGACATTTTAAGTTGAAATTTGGAAGAAATTACATATTGTTATGTTAAAACCAAAAATTACGATTTTATATATTTTGTTGTAATTTAAAAATGTTATTCATTGGTATATGAAATGTTTATATAGCTGGTTAGACGATCGAGCGTCTGAAACGTCGATCATAGTACGGGCTAGGCAATCTGAATTTGCTAAGTATTTTATCTATGTTTGTTTTTATTTAATAAAAGTGTTTCTGACCTGAAATCTATGAGTTGAATATTATTTTAGCCATTCTTAAGTTCTTACCTTTTATAGGAACAGCGCCGGGATATACGTACTATGTGTCAATGAGGTTTTATTAAACTGAATAGTGCCAAGGTACCTATACGTAATCTTTGAGTCATTACAACTAGATAGAAACGAACTAAGAATTAACAAGCGCATACCATCGTACCTCAAAGTAACAGTGCCATTTTAGAGAGTGTCATTAACTAGAGAATACGAGGGTAAAGCGTACAGTTGGTTTTACCGCGTATTGTTCAATACGGGTGATACCACTTTTATTAATAGGTGTATAAATCTCTAATGAAATGGATCAAGTATGATAGAGAAATTTGGAATAAACATTTACCAGACTTAACGGAATACTTTCGGTTACCAATTTATTGTTTCCCATGAACTTTTTTGAGAGTACTGTCGATAAAGAACCACTTATGAAGTTAAATAATAATTGTAACTGTATAATATTTTTATATTTGATTTTCTTATTTTTTCAAAATATATTATGTTGATAGGTAGAAAATATTTAGATGAAGCTTATACAGTTCATACAGTTCTCAGTGCTGAGTTAGTAGCACCAAATGTTACTTGTTTCATTTTACAACGTATCTTGTACCTCAAACAATTCTTCAATATATAACCATTTTACTAAGCCAGTAATTGATTCTAACACATTATTGTTACCTAGAGCATTTCTAGCAAGTTGAAGCATGTGGCAAGCATCTGGAATGTAATAAACTTTCATTTAATTAACCGGATGCTTAAACCAACATTGATTGGTATAATAAGTATCTCCAATAACTCAGCCAAAAATTTTAGAGACAAAATATTTGTAAACCCCCAAACTCTAAGTCTAACATTGTGTGAAAGAGATAGTGCAGATTGGATTAACTAAGCTAGTGTTACAGCAGACAGTTTATTTCGGAAAAACTACCATATTGGTATTTTCCATTTGCGATTTAGGATTACTAACATGAATACAAGGGCTTCAGTGGCAGGCGTGTATTCCCTTCAACTTCAACCTCATGTCCATAGTCACAATACCCAACATATTTGTGACTTACTTTATCCCATATTAATTGCTTCCTTATGCAAATAGTATCTAATATGAAATTGCAATGCTTATCTTCACAGATTAAATTTTAAAGTGAATTGAAAAATTCTTTGTACATGTGTTGATCATAGTAGCATAAACTAACTAAGTTGTAAGCATGAAATAAGCCACACCAACAAAATAACAACATAAGCGGCACTGATATACAATAATTAAAAGCTTAAGGGGAATTATAGTTTAAAGTCATTGCAAATTGCTTGATTTCATCTCTGTATCATTAGTATATTTACCTGGAGAACGTACAACTTCGGAATTTGAAAATAAATGCAAAGTATTGAATTGCTCAATGTCTCAAGCTGAAAACTGGAATGGGAAATGTGGGATATGATGGAAATCCTGGAAATGATGCAAATAGTTGTCAAACTATTTGAATACAATATGTATTTTTAAATACTACTTACATAACCTAAAAGTAGTTCTCAAACGCTACCAGTTGCTTTCTTCGAAGAATGTTACGAAAAAGTGTAAATAACTCAGGACAAACAGGATGTATAATTAAAAATAATGCATTGTTATTGAGTGTATTTAAGTTTTATTAAATTAAAAAATAAAGTACAATATTATAGCGTACGTTTCTTTTTATACAACTATATAAGAAATTAAAACCCGTCTAGAAATAAAAAAAAATACATTTATGGATAAAATAAACATAGCGTTTAAAAAGGTAATATATTGATATTTATAAAAATAATTATATAGTACGTTTTAATATTAATAAAATAGGAAAGAAAAATAGTTATAAATATGTGCATCATGTATTTATTGGATTTTTTTAAAATAATTTATCATAACCATAATCCTGTCAGTATTAAATTTATATGATGGTTATATTAAATGATAATAAACTGGCTGTATAATAAACTACGTATGTAATAGTATTGACGGCTAATTATTCCTTCCATCAAAACCTTTCCAGAAGAATTCTACAAAAGAACAAAAATATTTAGTTAGATGGATATCAAACAATAAATATATTAAAAAAAAAATTTAAGAGACATTAGGTATAATATGACTTAAATAATTACTAAGCTAAAAAATTTTTAAAGAAGGCAGACGTTTTTAAAGAAATAATAACTAATTTATATCATTATCTAAACTGTAAAACATAGGTAAAGTACACTTTCCAAAAACTACGTTTTCCAATATACAATATTCTAAATACAATTGTTGTTAAGAGGAAGTCAAACCTGGTATTTCTATCTACAAATGTATAACATAGCAATTTTCGTTCTGAAGAACTAATTTTATGTTGTAACCATTAATATAAGAATGAAATGACCTATTATCAAACTCGAAGGTAATAATATAGGATTTACTTGATATTTAAATTTTAAAATTCTCGTAACTCACTTTAAAATGTAGATATCACTAAATGTCAATAATATTTCCTAAATAATATTCTTACTATTAAGTTTAATAGCAGATCAGTTCAGTCTAGTTTTAAATCTAACAATAAAAAATTGGTTCCGTTAAACACAAATTAGGTATGTCGTCTGTTTGTAAGTGTCTAAAAACAATGCAATATTATGGTTTGGAGTATTTTTAATGTTGTATACAATATGAAATAAATTATTAAAGGTGAAAACAGCCTTCAAATCATCTCCATCCCAATCATTTGAGTTATATTTATGCTATAGGGTAGGTTCATTTTGATTTCTGATAAAAATTTTAATGTGCATAACAATTATAGTTAAAACATTTCTTAAATAAATAATAAGATATTTTAGGGACACTTAAAATGTGATAAATTAACATAGTATAATGAATTATAAATTATTGTTTTATATGTTTAGAAAGTAAATATAGCAGATATTTTAATTCATAATACAATACAATACTCACTCTACGAACACATACGGTTCGATTACAGCACCATAAAACACCTTTAGAAAGTTCGCAAGGTATATTTTTTTTGGATAAAATTTGTTTAAAATCTGACAGTTTTAAACGGTTAATAAATACGGTCTTGTGAGGATGAATTTCCTACAAATAAAATTTATGTATTATACACTAATGATTATTTTTAAGAATAAAAATAATTCTATGTAGAACTTACATGATCTGCTAAAGGTTCAAGTGTAAATATTTGATCATCTATTCTTGGCACTATAAATTCAAAGAGATAATAATAGTAAAATATCCTAATTCGTGTATTTAAAAAATAAAAAAAATATTTACTCTTTTCAGATATAACATTGTCCACTTCCATAACAGTATCACGACTATTTAGTTTTAATTTGGCATTCATGTAAGCTAAATTACCATTTGGTCCTTTTTTAAAATTAATTTTGGAAAGAAGTGTATCTGTTAAACGTACCTAAATTCATCATCATATTATTATTATTGTTTTTAAATTAAATCTTATATAATAAAGATTTATTTTTACTTGGTATATATGAGATTCAGTTGTTACATTCATACATTGTCCAATTCTAGGTGTAAAAACTTTACCATCTATAAATACTTTGGCAAAGTTATAAACAACCTTAGTACTGTATGAGTTGCCTCTTACTAATATCAAACGTCTAGGTTTTAATGCAAGAACCATTTGTTTTATTGATTCTCCGTCTGAGCGACCTTCAAAATCAATGTATACAATTTTGGCAGCCACATAAATGTTTTGTTCATACTTCACACACTTTGATGGAACGTTATATAAATTTTCTTCTATATCACTTTTTTTATTTGGTTCATCTAAGGTTGGTTTGTCTACCGGTGCTACATCAAATTTAATAAAATCTTCTGGTCTAAAATTAAATATAAATATAGATACTCATTTTAAAAATAAAAACACAATCATACTTTATAATTTCCCCATATTGGTCAAATTTGCATTTATCTTCATAATAAGGAAACATGTTATGAGAAAATTCTTTTTTTGAAGATTTTTTGGAGCTTAATGTATCAGCATCTACTAATAAGTCATATTTTCCTCTCATAACTTCTTGTTCATCTTCAGAATCAGAACTTACTGGGTCCCTAATAACATTTATGATTTTATCATACACTTTAATGTCAGTAACTATTTTATACTAATATTAGAAAATAAAGTAATGATTTATTAGTTTTTAAAATTGAATAACAAAAATACATTTTACTGCCTTCCATTTTTTCTTTCTCGTATTTTATATTATATTCTTCCAACTCATTTTCATCTAAAGGTACACGTTTCTTGACAATCAGTTTAATATTTCTATCACTTCCACCATCAATTAAATTGCGAGCTAATGTACCAGGAGCAGCTCTACAATAATGATTAAGGAATTAACATTGTTGGTCATATGTATTATACTTTAAAAAATTACTGTAAATTACCTGTCTGTAAGAATAATACTGTTTTTAGGGTTTGAAGCCCACATAATAAAAACTTCTCTTGAAAACCCATTTTCAAGATCTCCATGGCTAGCTAATACAACCTTAATATTTAAATAACAGTGTTTTAATGTAACTACTAAATAATAATATCAGAAAAAATAATCTGGGAACATTTTTTGTATCCGGTGTTTAAATATAAATGATCTATCGTTAAAAAAAATACTTTGTATATCTAGTGGTTCAAAAAAAGGAAAGCCACTATATTATACATAAAAAAAAGTTATTAATAATCTTCTTTCAATGTAACTATGATTAAATTATTGAATTTATTATATAGTGTTAAAATAAATTACATTGCATGCAGTTGTAAAAAATAAATGTTAATTTTTTCAATAATTAGCAAATGATTTATAACATCAAAACATTTCACCACGTTAAGTATGAAACATTCTATCCCAAGACATTGTAGCATAATTTTTTTATAATTTTTGGGCCACGGTCAATGGTTCAGTACTGTTGAAAATTTAAAAATAGTGCGATAACATTTTCACTCATTTGCACGGACCTATTTGTTTCTTTATATTCAGAGTTTAGGGTTTGTTAAAATTTTTTTCAGAAGTATTTGGTATCTAACTACTGCTTTTTAATACAAACAAAATAACTATATAATATTAATTCTCATATTTTTTGGTTGTTAGATAGATTGTTTTAAATTTTATTTAATGTCTAATGCGTAATATGAAATAATATAGTAACATACTTTTGGTTCAGAGACTTTTTTTAAATCATTCATGTTATGGCATAGTTTTACATGCTTAAAAATAAATGGATTATTCCTTGCACCTTCAAAACTTTTCATTAATTTATCACTCATCCACTCAATCTAAAAATAAATTTTATCAAAATGAGATGAAGATTATAAATAATAATCCAAGTGGAAACTCACTTGAGACTTTGCGAATTCTACAGTGTTGTAGCTGACATTTGTTAAAAATACTAATGAGTACACACCAAGACCAGATTCTTTATTACGCCACAGTTGGTCCAGCATATGTATCAATTCTAAGACACGTCCTGCTGTATCAACCGCCATCAAAACATTGCCTTTGACACGCAATGTTGTCAATATACAAGCTAAAAAATAAACATAAGTTTAATATTGTGAATATTATGACAGGTTAAGTATTGAACTAACTCATTAAAGCTTCATCGCGAGACCTACGCCTGGGTTGTGCATAAGCAGCATTAAAACAATCCAATATCAGTAATGATGGTCTTCCCAGCTTTTCTAAGTCACTGCCATTCAAATGTCTTTCTTTTCTATGATTAAAATCTACAGCATAAACAATATCCTCTTCGCCAACCTTAGATATTTTCCAAATTGTACCGCCAACCATATGGCCAGATGCTAATGCTACGATTCTTAAACCAATTCCTTTACCTAAATTAATTATGCGTACAAACGTATAGTTGATTTAACTAACTAAATACACAATTCATAATGATTTCTCAAAAGCAATTTTGAATCTATAAAAAATATAATTTGTAGACATTTCAAATGTACAAACAGGGTATCGATGAATACAAAGAATAAATAATAAATATTGCATTGACACATAGGTAATATAAATGATCATTATAAATTGAAATATTATTTTATAATTATAATTCATACCTTTTAATGAAACAATTTGATTATATTTTACTTGTATGACTTTATCGAAAGCAGCATCCACATCGTCTAAATTAAATAAATTAAAATCTTCCGCATTGCACAAAGACTATGAGAAAAACAATCATAATTAGGTACATTTGTACTTGAAATACTCAACGAAAAATGTATTAAAATTATTAATTTAAAACCATACTTGATGTAAATCATACATAAACATTTGACCCATTTGGTAAACAGGTATAGTTGCATAGACAGGACAGTTTAAACCGCATTTGCCAACGAGGTATGGCAAAATTCCAAGATGAAAACGATCCGGGTGCGATAATAAAACTGCATCTATTTGATGGATGTACCTACAAACAGACAGTACATTATAAAAGTTAAGGTTTACATTTGTATGTGGGTTTAAAATAAAAACGGTTTAGTAAACCTTTTTAATTTATTCACAACACCCATACTAAAGAGTTCATCCCATCCACAGTCCAACAAGAACTTAAACTCGTCAATTTGTAATAAATAGCATGGTGGCGATTCATTGTGCGCGCCCGACAAGGTATAAAATTTTATTATCGACGTCATTTTATCGAAGCCAACAGCAACAAGAGTATCAATATCCTTCAAAATTCAATTCAGTTGTTCGAAATAGTTACATCGAGTAACGAATGTCGACTAGTAAGTACTGGATAGTGACATCGATGATAATTATTTCATGGAACGGACGTGGTAAAAAAGTACGGTATCAATATTAGGTAATTGAGAAGTATAATTATTAATTAATGTTAGAACGACACGCGGGTGCGATACATAGAAAAGACAAAAGTAAACAATGTACGAAATAATGGTAACTTGTGTCCACGATTTAAGATATTATATTATCTTAAATGGGGCTTGTGTCGGCCATAGATAATATAAGAATGGATAGGACATAAGAACTTATCACATGAAAATTTAGTGATACTATTTTTGAGGTTATATGGGTCAAATATTGATGTGATAATTTATAATTAATAATAAATAACATAATTTTATTTTGTTAAAATATTATTTTCCAGGTACAGGTGGCAAAACAATCAAAATACAAAGTGACAAATATCTAAATATAACTGACTATCGTGTTTATTCATTATTATTTAATAAAATAGTTCTGCACATAACCTTAAAAAGTCCCATATTGTCTTTCTCTCTTTACGTTCTCGCTTCCCCAAAAAAGCACACGGCCCCCATATGAAACTGGTATAGGCATGTCCTATCCATTCTTAAATTATCTATGGTGTCGGCGGCAGTAAGTGGTGTTAAGGCAGCGTATTATTATTATCTATGATTACAATCCTGGAAATTGTATTCGTAGCATTTTACATTCGGAGCAATTATCAGTGTTGGGGAAGTTACTTATTTTGGGTAATTAAGTTACATTACTAATTCCTTATCAAAATTGTAACTAAGTTATTTTTAAGTTACTTTTTTTTTATTTGGTCAAGTTATATTACTTTTGAGTTTAAAAAGTAACTCAATTACAATAGAAGTTACTTTTTTTTAAAAATATCACTGGAGCTTAATAACCATGCTGTCAATATGACAACACAATATAAACTAAATAATGACAATCAACAATATGATATTATTAAAAAATACTTATTTTGCTTATACACTATTATTATTATTAATTATAGGTCCAACAACACTCAGTGGTGGATCCAGAAGTCACCCAAAGGGGAGGGGGGCGGTGAATTTTCAAAAATTGAATAACCTTTTGGTTTAGCCAAATATAATGATAACAAATAACGTTAAAAGTCAGCCCAAGGGGGGGGGGGAGGGATGCCCTCTTCCACATTGTATCCAAGCCCGGATTAAGACATTTTGAGGCCCATGTATGAAAAAAAATGAATATATTATTAATTATTATATACCTGCCTATTATAATAAATATATATAAATACACATAGTAATAAATAAGGAATAATGGATCACTTTATTTATAATTTATAATTTACAAGTTTTTTCCTCGCTTTTGTTTGACAAATTTATTAATAGAGATTTCATTATCAATTTTTTAAAGAATGTCGTTTTCAGATTCCAATATCATAAGCTCAGTCTATTTTTCTTGTTTATTGTTATTATTATAAGAGGTTTATTTGACATAGGTAATTGAAAATAATGTCGTCAGCAGATTAATCGTCGATTTATTTTAAGTGATTTATGCAATGTATAGCCTATAACGAAAGAAGTAATAGAAAAATATGAGGTCCCTCAATAAATTCCAATTAAACGAGGCCCGGGGCTATGGCTCTTCTGCCCCCCTTAATCCGGGCTCGCTTGTATCCGCCACTGACAACGCCGCTGTACGCGCAGACGCTGACACAATGAGCTGTCCGCGACCATACAACACATAGTAAAGATAATAATTCCATTCAAAAAGTAACACTTTATCGTCAAATGACAAATAGTCAATAGCTATAACAAAAATATCACAGTTCAGAAAATGTTACTTATAAACTATAATACTTATAACTTATAACTTATATTATAATATATTTTAATATTTACACATAATAGTATCAATACGTTTTAATAAAATTTATAATACCAAAAAAAGTAACGAGTAATTTAGTAATAATTACTACAAAAAAGTAACTTAAATTACATATAAATTAGTTATAATAAAATGTAATTAAATTACAATCAAATTACTTAAAAAGTAATATCGTTACAGTAACTTTTAACTTAAGTTAAGTTACTCCCCAACACTGGCAATTATAGGCATTGTTTTATCGTAGCAGTGGATTATATATATATATTTTACTATCGATTATCGTTCAGTTCCAGTGTATTATAATTCATATAGTAGTTCATACTACTAACCAGTTAAAACCAAATCAAAGGTATATGTTATAAATTATAGGAGTATCTACTATCTGTATCTAATAGTCTAGGGAATGGGTGTCTTATTAACAGTGAACCCGGACCCATTTATCGTTTATCTATGCTTTACTGTCAGCCATTGAAATCACCTAAATAGTTAAACGGACAACTGTTCTCGCTACACGAGTTTGAAGTTGAAGGACCAAAGCTAGGGGACTATTTACTCGGACGGGTAGTGATAACATTCCTTATACCTATGCACGGTTGCATTTTGTTATATTCAAGGAACCCGATATTTGTATTACCGTCAACCACAAGTTGGTTAGGTACCCTATTTTTTGTCCTAAGAATTACAGTAGTTGTATAATCAATTTTTATCTTAATATTTAGATAAACATTTTGAATAGAACATATATATATATATATATATATATACATATTAAGGGTGATGAATACCTAAGCATAAAGTTCAATACGAACAGCAGAATGACAAAGTTCAAATAATTAATTAATGGTTCAAAGAACATTTGGCGTGCTTTTCTTTTTTTTTTTTGAAAAACGCACACAGATCGTGCAGCGTGAAAACGCTAATGAACGCGTTGACACGCGTCTAATATGTAATGTCTAAAATGTGAGGGTGGCAATCTATTGATTGCAAAATATTGATTTTTCAGGAGAAGCGATTTTCTGTATCTTAACATTTCCAATAAAAACAAACCATTTATAACCAGACAAATCATTTTGAAAAAAGGTTTTTTTTTTTAAATTATTTACTAATATATTATTTGTATTTATAACTATTCATACGTGTTAAATATTCTAGACTTAAATTTTTAATTTAATTTAAAACTTAATTACAATTTTTAAAATTAAATTTTAGTACGTTTTGGAATGACATTTTTACTTCCCTATCCATAGTTATACGTAAAGCACGGGTAAAAGTATGACAAATTAGATAGGTATCATCACAGCATTTTGATACGGATCCTCCGCTCTTTAGTTCGCCTTTATCGTAGTTTTTCACCTATTTATTGTCAATTGTATAGGTACTATATAACATACAACAAAATCAACTAATGAGAAGTGGAGAATTACGACATGGGCCGGAGGTGAAGGATACGCGTATCTACTGCGCAAAACTAGTACAACTGTGATGATGCCTATCTAATTTGTCATGGGTAAAAGTATCTACGTTTTGGCATAAGTACAGTTTTGACCACGGTTGAGACAATACGTATGTTTGTTCTCTCTGTACCTACTATCGCAGTCATTAGTTCTTTCTAGATAATATTACGCTGTTTAATATCCGTTTATATTTATTTTATCTGTGCTTTGTCAATTGTGCCACATAAGTATATATAATACGCGTTGTTTCCGTTGTGCTGCTGCGGTGTTATCGCCGATCCAACGTTCTCCACGTCAAGGTCATGATTTTATTATAAATATCATTTTTATTATACATTTTGAATAAAACATATCTATTGTATGTATATACATATTAAGGGTGATGAATACCTAAGTATAAAGTTCAATACGAACAGCAGAATGACAAAGTACAAATAATTAATTAATGGTTCAAAGAACATTTGGCGTGCTTTTCTTTTTTTTTTAGCTATAAGTGAAAACCCTATCAGACAAAATACGAAATAATTTACGAAAAATGCAAACTATCTACAATATAAATACAAACAAATATAATATGTATTTATATAATTATATATAACAACTAGCTGATCCCGTGCACTTTGTTGCCCGTTAAATGTACTAACTCTATATGACTCAATCTTTGTTCAATTCGTTATTTAATATTTGGTGTATGGTTTTAAAAATTTATCTTAACTTTTCTGTTGCTTGGAAGAAAAATTCTGTTTAACAGCATTATATCATCGGACCCCGTGCTGTTTGTAAGTAAGTGTACGATTTAACTCTAGAGTATCGATGTTATACCAAGTTTATCGTTTTCACTTAATTATGCACCTACGGTGGATTAATATAAAATCCTAACCTAACCTAACTGTACTAGAATCCGACGAAGAAGAAAAATCAAATTTAACAATTTTTAAATTGGTGATATATCCCGTGGACTCCGTTTTCCGTAAAAAATTGCAACTCTTAAGAAAATTATGATTGTTCAACTCTTTTTGGGTGTATCTCGGTGGCCGCAGTAGTAAGTGCGACTCTTCCACTTTGGTAGGCAATGTTCAATAATTTTATTCAATGCTAGAGCTATTGTACCTGATCTACCCAAATAACCAATGGAAACCAATAATAAATATATAAGAATTTCTACTGCAGACGTTGTAACCAATGGCAACTATTTATAAACAAAAATAAAATTTCCAATTTCCACCGTGAACCTCAAGATCCCTGTTTGAGCACTTCTTTAAAATGCAAATTTCAGAAAATCCTTTCTTAGTCCCCGATGATATTATTATAAAAATATATCCTCGAAATTTCAAGTCGTTAACTCAAATAAGTTCGGCTCTGCATTGATTATTGGTAAAGTACGCTTTCCTTTATATATTATATAGATAGCTGAACCCGTTACCCATTAAGTGTGCCAACTATATGTGACTCAAACTTTGTTCAATTCGTTATTTAATATTCGGTGTATGGTTTCAAAATTAATCTTAACTTTTCCGTTGCCCGGAATAAAAATTCTGATTCGCAGCAGTACATTATCATTATAATCATAATATTACGCTGTTTAATATCCGTTTATATTTATTTTATCTGTGCTTTGTCAATTGTGCCACATAATTACATATAATACGCGTCGTTTCCGCTGTGCTGCTGCGGTGTTATCGCCGATCCAACGTTCTCCACGTCAAGGTCATGATTTTATTACAATTATCATTTTTATTATACTCTCACTTATCGCCATACGCTTTCATTGCCCACCGTTGATAGCATATTTTACCTGTGAAACATCGTTTTAATGGTATCAATCCACGTTTTATACCATAGGTTCCCAACCTATGGTCCACGGAACATTTTATGAAATATATATATAAAATATTTGGTCATTTTAATAGTTCAAAATGCGGGTTAACCTTAGATTATATACTATATAACATCACAGAATTTTTGGGCTTTAATATTGATATGAGCGTACCCATTCCCACAATTATTACAACTAGCCCTTAGTCGATCAACATACATTTATGGGTATGATTATTATTTATAAGCTATCGCGCGATTAAAGGACGTGATACCAGCATGTGTTGTCTCCGTCTTACAATTGCGTAGCATAGAAAATTTTACGCCCAGCACAACACGTGTAGCTCTATTGGTTTAAAAATTAGAGTAAATTTTGCTCTTATAAAACCTAAAGGTAAGATTATTTTTTAGCCAACCTCATGGATATGGGCGTGTCTAGGATTCGTTCGCAAGTATGGCCAAGAAAAAAGTTATATAAGACCTAAGTTAATAATACTATCTATTATATATGCCAAATTGTATTAAAAATATTTAATACAATTTAATCTGGGGAAACATGGGTACATATAGATCGAAAATAGTTTATTAATTAAGTAAATTAAATATTTAAAAGCGAATTATTTTAAAATTGATTTATTTTGATGAATTACTCCAAAATTGATTTATTAAACCTTCAATAAATATTAATCTATAATTATGCATGTGCACTTTATATCTGAGCTTGACACCGCGGGTATTATATCAACATTATATTTTTTTTGTAATTTTGACATATTTCCATATTATATTATAATATAGGTATGTAGTTTTTAAAGATTTTTTCAGTATTATTTTTTATTTGTCATTTTTACATATTTATATTGTACACATTTTTAATTTAATTTAAAACTGAAATATAATACAGTTTATTAAGATTTATAATCATATTATTGATTGATGTTTATTTTGATTATTATTAGTCTACAATAGCTATAAAAATTTACTACACATTTTTAATTTTTCTATTTTAATAATTGACATTATATATACTTACTACTTAGGTATATAACTTATATTTATAATATATACTTTATGTATATAATAGTACAAATAGTGTCCGCGTTCCGCAATGTACCTTTTTACCCAACCGTACAAAGTGTCCGCGTTTCGCACTTTTAATCCTTGACCGTACAAAGTGACCCAGGACGTTGTTTAGTTGGTACGTATAAATATAAAAATACCTAAATACAATTTTTATAGTTTTGTTTTAGTTCATGGAACATTACTCCCCCCCCCCCCTCGTGGGAGCACGCCAATGTACGGGGCGCTAGTGTTGTAATGCCTAGGGGCGGAAAAATGGTAAGTCCGCCTCTGATAACAACAAATACTAAAAATCCTAAAATATATAATGTAGGCAGTGTTACCAACATGTTTATAGCTGATGACTTCGTCGGATCGCAGACAATATACTACAGCAAATAAGGTAGGCAATCCACTTGCTGTGGATTGCAGACCCGACGTCGAGCGGCTATAAGTGAAAACCCTATCACACAACATACGAAATAATTTACGAAAAATACAAACTATCTACAATATAAATACAAACAAATATAATATGTATTTATATAATTATATATAACAATGAACATTTTGGGAAATGTGCAATTATAATTACTAATAAAATAAATAACATATAGATACATATTATATTAACCAATAAAGTACATAAAAACATGTAACTGCTGTGTATATTTTATATTTATATGAAAAAAAACGTGAAAAAAATGTAAAAACCTGCACGAAACCAAAATGAGCAATCCACCTATACAGCGGATAGAGTGGTATGTGCCGTCGCATGTCCAGTGCTTTTTCTTGTGTAAAAAGTGTAATGTCGAAAACCGTGTTAAAGTGTCTAGCTAGTCAGTCATCTCAAGTCAAAATCGATTAACTTTCAAGTTAGCCACCTAGCGGTGGATTGCAGACCCGACGGCGAACGGCTATACATAAGTGAAAACTATTATATTTATAATATTAATACATTTTATCAGGTCGCGTTCTTCTCTCCAACACAGATAGTTTCTGAGTCAATGTGATTCGGCTTATTCAGATTTACTACAACACAATCATGTTCGTTGGATCAGTAAAGGTCGAGTAGTTGAACGTTTTTGGAACATTAAAGAAGAAGTAAAAACATTCCTAAAAAATTAATATGGAGGAGGGAAATTAATATGTGATTTAATACAAAGTGTGTCTGCTTTCCGTCGCAATCTAAATATATTTGAACAAGACATTGAACAAAAAAAATTCATTCACTTTACTACAATATTTGAATGCAAAAATTATTCTGAAATTGTAAACATCGAAACATTTTTAAGTTTTTTGTCAGATCTTATGAAGGAATTCGATGCTATGATTCAAAGACTTTTCTGAAATAGGAAAACTATCACAATTCTTAAAAACTCCTTACGACGTTCTCCCAGACGGAGAATGGACTGATGTAGCTGAAAAATTATTTAATCTTTCAATGTCAAAATTTCAAATGGAAATAATAGACCTACATGAAGATGTTTCCTTGAAGCAGTGCAGAAGTGCGTCAACTGAAGAACTCTGGGCTAAGGATGCCATTGACAATTATTCAAACTTAAAGCAACTGGCAATCAACTTGGCTACGATGTTTGGTTCGACATACATTTGTGAGGCATCATTTTCAAAAATTAATTTTTTGAAAAACAAATATCGGACAAAATTAACAGACTCTCACCTTGAGGACACATTGAGCATACGCTGTTCTCCACGAGTTCCCGATTTCAAAAAGCTGGCTAAGGAAAAGAAATGCAATTTTTGGCATTAAATAATTTACTGTAATAGATATATATTTTTTTTTTACACTCCTAATTTTGTAATTTTTAATATAAATTAATTGTAATAATTAAACAATTATTTTTATTTTTATACAGCTGTTTTTAAAATATAAAGATTTGAAAAAGATTTTTTTCACTGGACCTCATTGATTTATTAATTTAATCTTTAGGACTCCTATAGAAATTACTTGCCGACCCCTGTTCTAGACCATAACCTATTAAAAACGAAAAATATAATGATACTTTAAAACACAAGATGGCTCACATAAGGAAACTCTCATTAGATGAACTATCTGAGTTATTATACTATAATTTCAAAACGAACTTCTTCAATGTAGCGTGAAAAATTAAAATAATATAATAGCAAGATACATATAAAACATTTTGAAATCATTAAAACAATACTATTAACATTAAATAGTCATGTAAATAATAACACAAATAACTCCTCTCGAAAGAGAAGTGAATCATTCAAATATATAACATACCACGTTTTACACAACTCTCACGATAATATGTGAGAATGTATTAGTTTCTCAATTTTAATTACTCCTATTTTAATTGTTGGAACCAATTTATAGTGACTCATGATAATAAAGATAAGTAAATGATCGTAGCAATTTTCCAGGCTTTCCGAATATATAGGTTTAATACTTTGCCGCCTTCCGGAACTTTTTTTTTTTTAATGCCCTGGGGCTTTATATTATTTAAACGACCCAAAGGTCTTTATAAATATGTTTGACAATTATGCATATTTTACATACTAGATATAAATTATATATATATATATATATATATATTACATGTAGGTGGAGTCACTTCCATTGAATTGCCCCCTGCCTTAATCTAAAATCTTAAACTAAGTCGTATGGTTTCAGACGCTTAAGACGTCTGATATCCTTGGAGTTATTTAACAGTTGGATGGCCAATGGATTGACATGGTGATCTAGCCTCGTCTTGTGTTTGCGAGCAAACCTTTGGATTTCGTCTGCTATTGTAGGAAGCATCATATCACGGTGAATTGCGTTGTTTCTTTCGAACCGATAGGCTGCAGTGATGGTCCAAAGCGCAATGTTTTGACAGCAATGTATTACATCGATGCTAACTTACTGGCACAACCCCACAATTGAATGCCATATATAATTGCGGTTTTATAATTGCTACATACAGTAGACGTTTGTTTTCGATGGTTAACTCGGAGTGAGGTCCAATAAAGTTTTCGAATTTTTTCTTTAATCTGAATTTTTTTCTGGCGAACGTGGTGTTTCCAGTTTAGACGAGAGTCAAGGTGCATTCCAAGATATTTCGCTGAATCTTTTTGTGGGATTGGTGATTGATTCAGTACTATTTGGATGTTATCGGTTTTGCGTAACGTAGAGTTAACGTGCACCGATTTATCGCCATTGATCTTAATTTTCCAATGTCTTGTCCAGGCAATGATATTGTCAATTGACCTCTGTAAGTTATCAGTTGCAGTGAGCTGACTTTACGTGTTGACAAAATTGCTGTATCATCGGCAAACATAGCTAATTTTGTGTTAACATCGTTTGGTATATCGGCAGTATAGAGTAGGTACAGGATAGGTCCTAAAACACTACCTCGCGGTACTCCAGCTCATATATCTTTTCATTCGGTTATCGCTTCTTCATGTATAACTCGAAATTGACGGTCGGTCAAGTATGATTCAAGAAGTGCACACCAGATATGTAGCAGCTGATAACGCAGTTTGATGAGGAATCCTTTGTGCCAGACTTTGTCAAGGAATACTCCACAGCAGTACTTTTTTTCTTCAAGAGCTTACTAATCACATTAGTAACTCGATGTACTTGATCGATTGTTGAATGTTTGTTGCGAAATCCAAACTGATGTTCTGGTATAAGATTTTTTTCCTCTATAATCGGTTTTAAGCGTTTAAGCAGAAGTTTCTCTAAAAATTTAAACTTGGAAGGAGTGATATCGGTCGGTATGATGCGACATTGTCAGGTGGTTTTCCTGGTTTGAGAAACATGATAATTTGGGCCCATTTCCATTATTCTGGAATGTATTTCGTTAATAGCGTTGTATATGTGTGTTAGATAAATTATAGCCTTCTTTGGAAGTTCCAATCACGCGCACCTGAACTCCGTACAATCCTACATTTTTGGTAACTTTGTTCGTATATTGTAAGTAATAATAAATGTGTTTGTATTAATAATAGTTTAGACCAATCGTTATTTATTTGTAATATTAAGATCCTAATACCATTCGTGCTCCCGAGCTACGGTAAAAATATATCTGACCACGTTACAATACTATTACCAAATATTAAGTTATTGTGAAATTACATAATTCATTAATCCACTTTTATTTTTTATTTAGGTGATTGAAAATTATTTTCTAGATATGCTAAGAGTTGATCCCGATAGTGTTACTAATCGTGAATTGCATATTTATTTGATGATTACAAAGTAAATTTTGAAACTTCTAACTTATATTTAGATAGTTGATGTCTGCTTACTTCCAATTATATTATTTTATAGATTAATTACCTTATGTTCTGGAAAGAATGAATTTGATAATGCAATTTGGGAAAGCGCAAAATCATTAGAAAATCAACATAGATCGAGAAATAAATAAATTATACATTGAACGTAAAAATAAGTATTAAAAATACTTAAATATTTAATATATTTAGGTCTAAAAACACAACTGATCAACATTTTTAAATATTCAATCTAATAATTTGTATTATATTAAATACATAATTTATAATTAATACAATAAAAAATAATTTATAAAAATATGGATTGAATATCGCGCATTATACCTAAGTGGCTAAGTTGTATAAAAAAATAATAATAATTATAATGATATAAAATTGTTGTCAATAATTAATATTCTGTTGTCATATTATAAAGTGTTGTCATTAATTAATATAATAATAATGTGCATGACATAATAAATAATAAAATAATATATAATATTTGTAAAATTATTACAAATATAATTTTGAAAATATTTTTAAAATATATCAATAAAATATAATATTATAAACATAGTACTATTATATTTAATAATTATTGACAACAATTTCATATTTTACCTATTATAATAATTATTATTTATTTACTTGAAGAATTTGTACATTATACAACTTAGGTATAATAAATATTTAATAATTTTCTATAAGTATAACATAAAGATCTAAGGTAGCTATAATATTAATTATTATTGAACTTTTTGTTTTGGTCGAAAAGGGAAAGGTACAATTTGGGTCGAAAACAGCGATGCCCAGTTAAACATTATAATATAATAACATCATAGTAACATTATTATTATATTATTGTATTATACTTACGATTATTTTGTACGGTATTGTTAAACAAACCTAACCTAACCTACCTATTCAAGATGAATTAAACATAAATATGAATATGGGTTTGTAGCAGGTATATTATCATAATCAGTTTAATATATTATTATTTTATTAATATTATGTTTCGGTGTTTTACTGCCCCCGAACAAATTTTATCCGGCCCACAGACAAAAAATAAAAACACATATTACGACAACATTCTATAATCTATATTCTATGTGTTATTGTTGTAAATTATTACTTTTGTTAAATATTATTGGTTTTCACCGATTTACCACCAACTGTTGATAAATTGTTCGCAAAGTATATTATCTTATATAAACTTTAATTGGGTCATTGGGTGACTGCTAGTTGATTTTATGTCGAGGTAGTCAGTCAGTCCGTCGATTACTGCCGTTGTATTATATTGTAATTTTTTTTTCGTGTTAGTTGCATTGATTTATTTTATTAGTATATTAGTAATATGCCAAGTATGCTTTGTGAATGTTCCTAAAGGTAATGAGTCATGCTTCACAAACACCGTAGTATAATTGGGTAAAGGTTTTTTTTTTTTTTTTGGGAAGCCACGCAGATACGTTTTCGCAAACAATCATAAAACATCTGTAAAACAAAACTTCTATTTATATTTTTTGTATAAAAAAAGAAAGCTATTGAAATTAATTTGATCATTTGGCTGTGTAAGACAATTTTGTCCTCAATTCCTTCTTTAATATGCCATGGCATCCCATGCAGAGTTATCTTAACCCTAAAGTTTTTAGTTGTAAGTGTTTCGATTATAAATTAGATAGTTCATATTATCTTAGTTCAAGAATTAAAATATTTTGATTAATTTTTTATATTATTTTCTTATAATAAAATATTGGCAGTTGAGAAGAAATCAAATATTAATTAGATTTTATAATTATATTTTCATAATCACCACAAGTACCTATAAATAATAAAATAGATTGCTAACCCATGATAATATAGTTAGTCATATTATCAATTTTTTTCATTTTTATATTTTTATAATATGATCAAATGGCTGTAGGTTTCTATACTGTTATTTCATTGGAATGAAATCACAGTGCAATCTTTTCAAATTAAAGTATCTTATACCAATAAATAAGATAAATAAAACACATGTTAATTTCTTTTCGCTATATATGGCAAGTTATTAATTGTACCTATTGTGATAATCTAGCAATTGGGTTAATTGCTTAGCTTATCAGTTGCAGGTAGCAAGACCTTTTATGTTAGGATTAACTTAGGATGATGGATAAAATATAGTCTCGTTGAAAGTTAAATTGTTTATTGTAAATATTCTTCAGAAAAATATACTAAGTCAAAAATGACAAAATCGTTATACTGTCTCTCGTGAAGGTGCTCGCATGTACGATGGTCAATCACGTCCGAATACAGGCCGTTTTAGGTATGCTTTTATAAGGCTGCAGGCTCTCCTACCTACCCCATTAGTCAATGGATTTATCCATATTGCATCAGGTCGTTATCTGTACCCTGTGGCCTACGCATGCAAAAAGTCATATCGACGATTCCACGAAACGCTAACCATTTGTTAGATATTACATCCTAGTTTCTAGTTTAAGTATATGCAAATATATCTACATGTGTTATGGCTATCCCCATACCCTGTCACTAGATACGTGATTTGTATCTCATGAAGTGGTTTTTTTATATTAACGTCAACTTAAAATATTACTCTTGAATAATATTACAACTCGATTGACCTTACTATTTGCAATTGCAAATATTATGGTTTTCGTTTACCTATTTCTGACAGTACTATTTATTACTATATCTTTCATTTATCTACCTACGTTCATTAATCCTTATACGTTTCAAGTAAACGGATACTATCCGTTACACTATTAAGAGTTTTTGGGGAGTTATTTTTTGTTTTGAGCTAGGAATGTTTAAAAATAGTGGCATACCCTGGGAAAAAGTCTGGGCACGCCTATGTCAATAATACTAAATAAAATTGTTCACTGTAAATAAAGTTTCTTACTATCATTAAGATGATAGACTTACTTGGCAAATTGTTAAGTCGAACAATATTTGCAGACTATATGATCTGGTATATGATCCTAACAAAAATAATATTTGGTGTAAATAGTAGAATAAAATATAGATTGTAACAATATAGTAGGAGTCTTGTATAAATTTTTTAAGCCTTTTTACCTAACAAATAAACTTTTATTGACATCCATAAAAACAAAGACTAATAAAATTGGAAACTGAAAATGTTCCTATATAGTTCAAAACAAATCAAAATATTTATAATTTTATTGTTTATAGAAAATGCAAGTATAAACTACCAGTGAAAATTGCATGTATATACGTGATAAAGTAAATGATTATTGTAGTAAGGCCAGCAGCAATATTGAATATAATTATAAATAGCAATATGGAATTATTAAGTTTTGCTGATGATACGACTATATTGATACCTGAACCAAAAGTTGATAGCTTGTAGCATGAAGCAAATGAGATTTTAAATACTGTGCATTCTTGGTTTTGTAAAAATAAGTTAAAGTAAATTTACTAAAATCTAAATTTATTTGTTTTAATTTACCTGTTAATAATGTGTTTCATGGAAATAATTTTATTTTAGTGACTATTCTCTAAAATGTAATCATAGTTTAAATACCAAATGTGACCGAAATGTTTTAAACTTAAAATGATAATGAATTAAAATATCTTAGCCTAATAATTGATTATAGACTTGGGATAGTCACGTAAATTATGTTAATGGTATCTTGTGATATATTATTGCTATTTTATAAAAAATGTTCTATGTATTTCATGAAGCCAGATATATATTGGAAGTAAGTTATAAAAAAATTATTTATTTAGCTTTAGTGCAATCCATTTTCTCATATGGTATATATCTATTTGGGGAGGAACTTTTAATAACATTATCTCTAAGCTCAATGTTACAACAATAAATGGTGTTATTAAATATTTACTAAATCTTCCTATACAAACTACTACTATTCTAATTTATGAAAAACTCAATGTAAATAATACCTGTATCAGATCATGAACGTCATACTAGATGTATGCAAAATGTTAATATACTCCAGGTAGAAGAGATTTTCCAATTGATAACGTCAGTGTTGGTATTTGGGTTTCATAGTACTTCCTATAATAAGTGAAATCATATTTAATTTGTTGTTTGGAAGTTATATTTATTAGAGCTTCAAGATTTAGCATTCCTGAGAAAAACCATGATAAATAATTTATAAAAAGTCAGAACATACAAAAAAAATAATCGTAGATACATGACATTTTCACTGAATGTTTATATTAGCATACATATTATAATATTAGCTATACGGCCTATGCACGAGGTTACGATTGAAACTGTCGGTCGGCAGTTTCACTGAATTGACGACCGTCGTCCAAATTACTAAAATAATATTTCCATCAAAATAACTATTGAATGTTTATTGAATTTGAATTTACATTTGCATTAAGTTAATGTTATTCACCTTTTTAAAAAATTTTTTTTTGTATTTATTTTGTTAAAATAATAAAACAAACGTAAAGATATTTATTTCTATAGCGTCTTCCCGGTTATCTAGTTGTCTAGCAATTGCCTTATTTTATCGAATCATTATCTTTACCTAACCCGTATATAGCTTGTGACTTGTGTAAAATATTATTTAATAAAATATAAATTTGACATAATATATACAGCCTCTATAAAATAAAATAAAAAATGTTTTCAAACAAGTCAATTGACGGAATTTGATTAAAAATACTAGAAAATGAACTAAAAAAGCAAAATATGACCTAAAAATTTGAAAAAATGACCTAAAAAATTTAAAACGTCAAAAAATGCAAAAATATGCAAAATAAAAATTTCATAGATGGATTTGTAGTTACATAATTCAAATTATGTACTTACAAAGCTATGTTTTACAATCACCAAAAAAAAATGCACTTTCATATAAATTCACAGCCCTAATTATTAGGTACCTATTTATAGAAAAACATTAGCTTATTGTTTTGAAGGTATTGTCAATCAAAATCAAAAAGTATCAATACCATTTATTATCCAATGGATTCCTGATGTTCTTCCTATAACTGAGATTGATGAATTAAGACTGACATTCAAATATGGACATATGCCTCTAGAGAAGTCACAACGTTATATTTTGTTGTACATTTTAAATTAGTTATAAACACAACTGCTATATTTATAATAATATTATATCAAATCTGTTTAATTTACTAATTATTTATTCATAAAAACAAAAAATAAAAAAGGAGAACACAACAGTTTTTTATTAAATCTAAACCCTTTAGTCCTAACATAAGAAATAGAAATATGCTTGTATCAACACAATAAGACTTAGGGAATTAAAATATGTTTCTGGAAATAAATTTACAAGAGAATAGAGCAATCTTACATATCCGTTCCAAAAACTTGAAATAATAAAAATACATTTTAGATCAGGAGTCACCAATTAATATTTTTGGAGGGCCACATTAGGAATCTGAAAATTTTTCGCGGGCCATTAAAATTCTAAGTACATATTTTCAACATATAATAGGACAATAGGTATTATTTTAAAATTGGATGTAATGAGAACATTATTTTTTTATTTATTATTTGTTATTGTTTTTAAACATTAAGAACATAATTAATATTACTAATTATATATTATAATATTATTAATTAATTTGAAAAATTTAAACACACATCACAACTACTGTCTGGTGGTAAATTAAACAAACTGGCAAGACCCATGACCGATCCGATAAAATAAAACAATACTGCGATACGTTCACTCAAGCAAAAATTGTCTGTTTTCAGTTTCAACTTTTCTTCTCTTTTTATCCATATTCAAATAAAAATAGTAGAACTTAGAAATTATATAACCGAAATAAATCGAAAAAATAAATCAATGCAACTAACACGAAAAAAAAATTACAATATAATACAACGGCAGTAATCGACGGACTGACTGACTACCTCGACATAAAATCAACTAGCAGTCACCCAATGACCCAATTAAAGTTTATATAAGATAATATACTTTGCGAACAATTTATCAACAGTTGGTGGTAAATCGGTGAAAACCAATAATATTTAACAAAAGTAATAATTTACAACAATAACACATAGAATATAGATTATAGAATGTTGTCGTAATATGTGTTTTTATTTTTTGTCTGTGGGCCGGATAAAATTTGTTCGGGGGCAGTAAAACACCGAAACATAATATTAATAAAATAATAATATATTAAACTGATTATGATAATATACCTGCTACAAACCCATATTCATATTTATGTTTAATTCATCTTGAATAGGTAGGTTAGGTTAGGTTTGTTTAACAATACCGTACAAAATAATCGTAAGTATAATACAATAATATAATAATAATGTTACTATGATGTTATTATATTATAATGTTTAACTGGGCATCGCTGTTTTCGACCCAAATTGTACCTTTCCCTTTTCGACCAAAACAAAAAGTTCAATAATAATTAATATTATAGCTACCTTAGATCTTTATGTTATACTTATAGAAAATTATTAAATATTTATTATACCTAAGTTGTATAATGTACAAATTCTTCAAGTAAATAAATAATAATTATTATAATAGGTAAAATATGAAATTGTTGTCAATAATTATTAAATATAATAGTACTATGTTTATAATATTATATTTTATTGATATATTTTAAAAATATTTTCAAAATTATATTTGTAATAATTTTACAAATATTATATTATATTATTTTATTATTTATTATGTCATGCACATTATTATTATATTAATTAATGACAACACTTTATAATATGACAACAGAATATTAATTATTGACAACAATTTTATATCATTATAATTATTATTATTTTTTTATACAACTTAGCCACTTAGGTATAATGCGCGATATTCAATCCATATTTTTATAAATTATTTTTTATTGTATTAATTATAAATTATGTATTTAATATAATACAAATTATTAGATTGAATATTTAAAAATGTTGATCAGTTGTGTTTTTAGACCTAAATATATTAAATATTTAAGTATTTTTAATACTTATTTTTACGTTCAATGTATAATTTATTTATTTCTCGATCTATGTTGATTTTCTAATGATTTTGCGCTTTCCCAAATTGCATTATCAAATTCATTCTTTCCAGAACATAAGGTAATTAATCTATAAAATAATATAATTGGAAGTAAGCAGACATCAACTATCTAAATATAAGTTAGAAGTTTCAAAATTTACTTTGTAATCATCAAATAAATATGCAATTCACGATTAGTAACACTATCGGGATCAACTCTTAGCATATCTAGAAAA
>NC_042495.1:16739559-16742069 GCF_005508785.2 Acyrthosiphon pisum | reverse complement strand
TATAATGTAATACTTTATTAGTAGGTATATAAAAAAAAATCCAAATATAGCCATAGCAATATTAAAAATATAAACATTGTCTCAACAAAACTGAATAAAGTAGCTATTGACAATCGTGGCCAAAATATCAAATACTAATAACTAATAAATAATAATATCTAGTATTATTTGCCACCAACTTCTCAACTGGTATTATTATCACTTTATAACTGTCTATACCTAAATTAGTAACGAATATCGTAATTCTTGGCTATTTACCAGTTTTCTGAAAATTGTGAAATTATAATTTATATTTTATTTTATTTCTCTATGCTTCAACGCCCCTATAGCCTACCTATTTTAAACATTTTATTATATTCATCGACTTCACAAGTGGTAAATTGCATGTTTTTAATCTATATCACTCATTGACGTACCTCTCACTTATTTTTGTTGCTGTTATTATTAATAATAGGGGGGGGGAGGTTATCAAAAGTTATGTTTTTTCCAGACTACTCAACACCCGTATTAACCAATATTAACCCGAATCATAGTGGTTTTGAAAACCCGAATGTTTATTTAAACTTTTTATTCCGGTGTTTGAACACCCGAATACATCCAGTACCCGTAACCCGAAACCCGAATAAATGATTCGGGTGCTAAGCCCTGCTTCCAAGTTTAAATTTTTAGAGAAACTTCTGCTTAAACGCTTAAAACCGATTATAGAGGAAAAAAATCTTATACCAGAACATCAGTTTGGATTTCGCAACAAACATTCAACAATCGATCAAGTACATCGAGTTACTAATGTGATTAGTAAGCTCTTGAAGAAAAAAAGTACTGCTGTGGAGTATTCCTTGACAAAGTCTGGCACAAAGGATTCCTCATCAAACTGCGTTATCAGCTGCTACATATCTGGTGTGCACTTCTTGAATCATACTTGACCGACCGTCAATTTCGAGTTATACATGAAGAAGCGATAACCGAATGAAAAGATATATGAGCTGGAGTACCGCGAGGTAGTGTTTTAGGACCTATCCTGTACCTACTCTATACTGCCGATATACCAAACGATGTTAACACAAAATTAGCTATGTTTGCCGATGATACAGCAATTTTGTCAACACGTAAAGTCAGCTCACTGCAACTGATAACTTACAGAGGTCAATTGACAATATCATTGCCTGGACAAGACATTGGAAAATTAAGATCAATGGCGATAAATCGGTGCACGTTAACTCTACGTTACGCAAAACCGATAACATCCAAATAGTACTGAATCAATCACCAATCCCACAAAAAGATTCAGCGAAATATCTTGGAATGCACCTTGACTCTCGTCTAAAGTGGAAACACCACGTTCGCCAGAAAAAAATTCAGATTAAAGAAAAAATTCGAAAACTTTATTGGACCTCACTCCGAGTTAACCATCGAAAACAAACGTCTACTGTATGTAGCAATTATAAAACCGCAATTATATATGGCATTCAATTGTGGGGTTGTGCCAGTAAGTTAGCATCGATGTAATACATTGCTGTCAAAACATTGCGCTTTGGACCATCACTGCAGCCTATCGGTTCGAAAGAAACAACGCAATTCACCGTGATATGATGCTTCCTACAATAGCAGACGAAATCCAAAGGTTTGCTCGCAAACACAAGACGAGGCTAGATCACCATGTCAATCCATTGGCCATCCAACTGTTAAATAACTCCAAGGATATCAGACGTCTTAAGCGTCTGAAACCATACGACTTAGTTTAAGATTTTAGATTAAGGCAGGGGGCAATTCAATGGAAGTGACTCCACCTACATGTAATATATATATATATATATAATTTATATCTAGTATGTAAAATATGCATAATTGTCAAACATATTTATAAAGACCTTTGGGTCGTTTAAATAATATAAAGCCCCAGGGCATTAAAAAAAAAAAGTTCCGGAAGGCGGCAAAGTATTAAACCTATATATTCGGAAAGCCAGGAAAATTGCTACGATCATTTACTTATCTTTATTATCATGAGTCACTATAAATTGGTTCCAACAATTAAAATAGGAGTAATTAAAATTGAGAAACTAATACATTCTCACATATTATCGTGAGAGTTGTGTAAAACGTGGTATGTTATATATTTGAATGATTCACTTCTCTTTCGAGAGGAGTTATTTGTGTTATTATTTACATGACTATTTAATGTTAATAGTATTGTTTTAATGATTTCAAAATGTTTTATATGTATCTTGCTATTATATTATTTTAATTTTTCACGCTACATTGAAGAAGTTCGTTTTGAAATTATAGTATAATAACTCAGATAGTTCATCTAATGAGAGTTTCCTTATGTGAGCCATCTTGTGTTTTAAAGTATCATTATATTTTTCGTTTTTAATAGGTTATGGTCTAGAACAGGGGTCGGCAAGTAATTTCTATAGGAGTCCTAAAGATTAAATTAATAAATCAATGAGGTCCAGTGAAAAAAATCTTTTTCAAATCTTTATATTTTAAAAACAGCTGTATAAAAATAAAAA
>NC_042495.1:16733393-16738427 GCF_005508785.2 Acyrthosiphon pisum | reverse complement strand
GCACATTTCCCAAATGTTCATTGTTATATATAATTATATAAATACATATTATATTTGTTTGTATTTATATTGTAGATAGTTTGTATTTTTCGTAAATTATTTCGTATGTTGTGTGATAGGGTTTTCACTTATAGCCGCTCGACGTCGGGTCTGCAATCCACAGCAAGTGGATTGCCTACCTTATTTGCTGTAGTATATTGTCTGCGATCCGACGAAGTCATCAGCTATAAACATGTTGGTAACACTGCCTACATTATATATTTTAGGATTTTTAGTATTTGTTGTTATCAGAGGCGGACTTACCATTTTTCCGCCCCTAGGCATTACAACACTAGCGCCCCGTACATTGGCGTGCTCCCACGAGGGGGGGGGGGGAGTAATGTTCCATGAACTAAAACAAAACTATAAAAATTGTATTTAGGTATTTTTATATTTATACGTACCAACTAAACAACGTCCTGGGTCACTTTGTACGGTCAAGGATTAAAAGTGCGAAACGCGGACACTTTGTACGGTTGGGTAAAAAGGTACATTGCGGAACGCGGACACTTTGTACTATTATATACATAAAGTATATATTATAAATATAAGTTATATACCTAAGTAGTAAGTATATATAATGTCAATTATTAAAATAGAAAAATTAAAAATGTGTAGTAAATTTTTATAGCTATTGTAGACTAATAATAATCAAAATAAACATCAATCAATAATATGATTATAAATCTTAATAAACTGTATTATATTTCAGTTTTAAATTAAATTAAAAATGTGTACAATATAAATATGTAAAAATGACAAATAAAAAATAATACTGAAAAAATCTTTAAAAACTACATACCTATATTATAATATAATATGGAAATATGTCAAAATTACAAAAAAAATATAATGTTGATATAATACCCGCGGTGTCAAGCTCAGATATAAAGTGCACATGCATAATTATAGATTAATATTTATTGAAGGTTTAATAAATCAATTTTGGAGTAATTCATCAAAATAAATCAATTTTAAAATAATTCGCTTTTAAATATTTAATTTACTTAATTAATAAACTATTTTCGATCTATATGTACCCATGTTTCCCCAGATTAAATTGTATTAAATATTTTTAATACAATTTGGCATATATAATAGATAGTATTATTAACTTAGGTCTTATATAACTTTTTTCTTGGCCATACTTGCGAACGAATCCTAGACACGCCCATATCCATGAGGTTGGCTAAAAAATAATCTTACCTTTAGGTTTTATAAGAGCAAAATTTACTCTAATTTTTAAACCAATAGAGCTACACGTGTTGTGCTGGGCGTAAAATTTTCTATGCTACGCAATTGTAAGACGGAGACAACACATGCTGGTATCACGTCCTTTAATCGCGCGATAGCTTATAAATAATAATCATACCCATAAATGTATGTTGATCGACTAAGGGCTAGTTGTAATAATTGTGGGAATGGGTACGCTCATATCAATATTAAAGCCCAAAAATTCTGTGATGTTATATAGTATATAATCTAAGGTTAACCCGCATTTTGAACTATTAAAATGACCAAATATTTTATATATATATTTCATAAAATGTTCCGTGGACCATAGGTTGGGAACCTATGGTATAAAACGTGGATTGATACCATTAAAACGATGTTTCACAGGTAAAATATGCTATCAACGGTGGGCAATGAAAGCGTATGGCGATAAGTGAGAGTATAATAAAAATGATATTTATAATAAAATCATGACCTTGACGTGGAGAACGTTGGATCGGCGATAACACCGCAGCAGCACAGCGGAAACGACGCGTATTATATGTAATTATGTGGCACAATTGACAAAGCACAGATAAAATAAATATAAACGGATATTAAACAGCGTAATATTATGATTATAATGATAATGTACTGCTGCGAATCAGAATTTTTATTCCGGGCAACGGAAAAGTTAAGATTAATTTTGAAACCATACACCGAATATTAAATAACGAATTGAACAAAGTTTGAGTCACATATAGTTGGCACACTTAATGGGTAACGGGTTCAGCTATCTATATAATATATAAAGGAAAGCGTACTTTACCAATAATCAATGCAGAGCCGAACTTATTTGAGTTAACGACTTGAAATTTCGAGGATATATTTTTATAATAATATCATCGGGGACTAAGAAAGGATTTTCTGAAATTTGCATTTTAAAGAAGTGCTCAAACAGGGATCTTGAGGTTCACGGTGGAAATTGGAAATTTTATTTTTGTTTATAAATAGTTGCCATTGGTTACAACGTCTGCAGTAGAAATTCTTATATATTTATTATTGGTTTCCATTGGTTATTTGGGTAGATCAGGTACAATAGCTCTAGCATTGAATAAAATTATTGAACATTGCCTACCAAAGTGGAAGAGTCGCACTTACTACTGCGGCCACCGAGATACACCCAAAAAGAGTTGAACAATCATAATTTTCTTAAGAGTTGCAATTTTTTACGGAAAACGGAGTCCACGGGATATATCACCAATTTAAAAATTGTTAAATTTGATTTTTCTTCTTCGTCGGATTCTAGTACAGTTAGGTTAGGTTAGGATTTTATATTAATCCACCGTAGGTGCATAATTAAGTGAAAACGATAAACTTGGTATAACATCGATACTCTAGAGTTAAATCGTACACTTACTTACAAACAGCACGGGGTCCGATGATATAATGCTGTTAAACAGAATTTTTCTTCCGAGCAACAGAAAAGTTAAGATAAATTTTTAAAACCATACACCAAATATTAAATAACGAATTGAACAAAGATTGAGTCATATAGAGTTAGTACATTTAACGGGCAACAAAGTGCACGGGATCAGCTAGTTGTTATATATAATTATATAAATACATATTATATTTGTTTGTATTTATATTGTAGATAGTTTGCATTTTTCGTAAATTATTTCGTATTTTGTCTGATAGGGTTTTCACTTATAGCTAAAAAAAAAAGAAAAGCACGCCAAATGTTCTTTGAACCATTAATTAATTATTTGTACTTTGTCATTCTGCTGTTCGTATTGAACTTTATACTTAGGTATTCATCACCCTTAATATGTATATACATACAATAGATATGTTTTATTCAAAATGTATAATAAAAATGATATTTATAATAAAATCATGACCTTGACGTGGAGAACGTTGGATCGGCGATAACACCGCAGCAGCACAGCGGAAACAACGCGTATTATACCTATATAGGAAGGCGGGGCAGAACCGTACTATTAAATTCTAGGCATCGTAGAACTTACAAAATTTGAAAAATTTGAAATTGGATTGCGTAAATATATTACAAATATTGTCAGCTTCAATAATATTGAAGAATTAAAAAGAAATCTTAACTCGAACTCAAAAAAAAATCCAAATTTTGAAAGTACCTAAAAATACGATTTTGCCCCATAGGTGGGGTAAAACCGTATTAGTTTTGGGGCAAAACCGTATGGATGGTTTTATGATCTAAAATAGTAAAAATATAATAGGCACACTTTGCAATACATTTTAATATCCCCTCTACCCAATAAAAAATCCTGAGTAAAGTGTTTTGCATTTTTGTATTAGAACAAAATAAAATAATAACTCATCAATAAACATATAAATTTCACTTTATTATGAACAAAATTTGTTGTGGTAGTTCTTTACAATCTGTAACCTTAGATAACAAACTTTAACAATAAGATTTTAACCATACATGTTTAAATATTCATGTAAGTAACAAAATAATGAAAATAAAATAAACTTTGAACTTAATAATCAAAAAATACTTAATACCCATGTTATAAAATAAGATAAATAGGTAGGTCTCTTATATTTAATAAATATTATATTAGGTGGAGGTAGGTTATTGTTGGCTCAGTCCAAGGCATTCAGGTATTAATTTTGAATAATAACTAAAACTAGGTATGTATTTTAATAAATAAAAGAAAAAATATTAACATTAACAATCAATACCTAAGTTGTTGGTTATTTTTTAAATGAAAATTCTCAACTGTAGATTATATAACTCATTAGAAAAATAGAAAACATGTACCAATCTTTTGAATCACTGTTGTCAAATTCTAATTTACCATCTTTAATTTTTTTGACTCTATCTTGTAGTGTTGAATGGGGCACATTGTAATTGGCTGATGCTTTGGTGTAACTATTTTTATTATCAATTACTGACTTAATGGCTAATAACTTAGAACTCTCATCCCAAGATTGACGATTGGTTTTGCGCACATAGTTACGAATCATCTTTAATAAAAACTAAAAAGTTATCAAGTAAATTATAACACGTAGTAATAATATAGCGACATATAAAACGCTGGGGCTATTCCGTATAGCATACGCTTTTGCCCCAACGGTTTTGCCCCACAGTAGGTGACTTCAAATTAACAGCAATTAACTAAAAAGTATAAGCAACATTCCTCAAAATTATATCATTAAATAATCTGTATTTACTTTTCCGTAATTTGATGCAGTTTTTTTTCACATCAAACAAATATAAGTAGAAAAGTTTTGAATAACAATATATGAAAAAAAAATAGTGATTATACATATTTTGTGATAACATGAATTTGAGCGGGAATTTATTACAAACACGATTAAAGATATACTGGTTACCCAACGGCCTATGCTTTGCACAGGCAGAAAACGGCTACGAAACCGCGATATGTTATGGACTGCCTACTAGCACCATCTAGGTGATTAACTTAGGAACTATTTGTCGTCACGAAATATTCAAAAGGAAAAAAAAAGATTGTAATTAGTAATAATTAGTAATTATTAAATAGGTAATATGGCTAATACCACACAAAAAAATTTAAAACATATTAGAACAAAAGACAATAAATACGGTAAATAATATTAATGATTAATTATAAATATTTAATAGTTAAAAGTTATACTAAATAAAATAAATAAATTAGCTAAATTAAATAATACAACGTAGGTACTACTATTAGTTATTACATTACAAATTTGAAATTAACAAACCTCTACTTTATCACTTTCCATTTTTTCTAA
>NC_042495.1:16728589-16731817 GCF_005508785.2 Acyrthosiphon pisum | reverse complement strand
TATTATCAATTACTGACTTAATGGCTAATAACTTAGAACTCTCATCCCAAGATTGACGATTGGTTTTGCGCACATAGTTACGAATCATCTTTAATAAAAACTAAAAAGTTATCAAGTAAATTATAACACGTAGTAATAATATAGCGACATATAAAACGCTGGGGCTATTCCGTATAGCATACGCTTTTGCCCCAACGGTTTTGCCCCACAGTAGGTGACTTCAAATTAACAGCAATTAACTAAAAAGTATAAGCAACATTCCTCAAAATTATATCATTAAATAATCTGTATTTACTTTTCCGTAATTTGATGCAGTTTTTTTTCACATCAAACAAATATAAGTAGAAAAGTTTTGAATAACAATATATGAAAAAAAAATAGTGATTATACATATTTTGTGATAACATGAATTTGAGCGGGAATTTATTACAAATGAGGTTAATAGTTATCGATAACAATAACAATAACGGTCATGGACAAATAAACATCAATAATTTTTTTTGTATCTTGACTCATTGTTCAAAAAACCTTATCGGTTCATACGGTTATGCCCCTCGTACGGACTTACTCCGCCTTCCCCTACTTATGTGGCACAATTGACAAAGCACAGATAAAATAAATATAAACGGATATTAAACAGCGTAATATTATCTAGAAAGAACTAATGACTGCGATAGTAGGTACGGAGAGAACAAACATACGTATTGTCTCAACCGTGGTCAAAACTGTACTTATGCCAAAACGTATATAGATACTTTTACCCATGACAAATTAGATAGGCATCATCACAGTTGTACTAGTTTTGCGCAGTAGATACGCGTATCCTTCACCTCCGGCCCATGTCGTAATTCTCCACTTCTCATTAGTTGATTTTGTTGTATGTTATATAGTACCTATACAATTGACAATAAATAGGTGAAAAACTACGATAAAGGCGAACTAAAGAGCGGAGGATCCGTATCAAAATGCTGTGATGATACCTATCTAATTTGTCATACTTTTACCCGTGCTTTACGTATAACTATGGATAGGGAAGTAAAAATGTCATTCCAAAACGTACTAAAATTTAATTTTAAAAATTGTAATTAAGTTTTAAATTAAATTAAAAATTTAAGTCTAGAATATTTAACACGTATGAATAGTTATAAATACAAATAATATATTAGTAAATAATTTAAAAAAAAAAACCTTTTTTCAAAATGATTTGTCTGGTTATAAATGGTTTGTTTTTATTGGAAATGTTAAGATACAGAAAATCGCTTCGCCTGAAAAATCAATATTTTGCAATCAATAGATTGCCACCCTCACATTTTAGACATTACATATTAGACGCGTGTCAACGCGTTCATTAGCGTTTTCACGCTGCACGATCTGTGTGCGTTTTTCAAAAAAAAAAAAGAAAAGCACGCCAAATGTTCTTTGAACCATTAATTAATTATTTGAACTTTGTCATTCTGCTGTTCATATTGAACTTTATGCTTAGGTATTCATCACCCTTAATATGTATATATATATATATATATATATATATATATATGTTCTATTCAAAATGTTTATCTAAATATTAAGATAAAAATTGATTATACAACTACTGTAATTCTTAGGACAAAAAATAGGGTACCTGATTTGTTTTAAACTTATTGTTTTATACTTCAATACTTGATATAAAAATCAAGTTAAACTATATGGAGTATAATTATTAAAAGGTACCGAAAGATTATAAATATTTTCGCCCCCTGTTCGTAACCTTTAACTTGCTTTAAAATTAAAATATAATTAAAAAAACCCATGAGCATAGGTAAGTTTATGGTATGGCCAACCTGAACATGGCCAGACCTGCGAAATTAGTCGCCCTCCCCATTATGGCCATAATATATATTATTAGTTGACCTCTACCTATTATATTATTAAAATGGTTAAATACTTATCACAGACAATTTGCAATATCTCGGCTATCTGTAAAAAGTAATTAAGAAGAATCACATTATTATAGATATGTGCTAAGAATCAAATATGATAACTATTTGGTGAATCTGTGTTTTTAATAAGCCAACTTATGCAGTAGGTATGTACGAGAAATTGTAATTGTGCTAAAATGTAATATCAACAAAATAAATGTACAACAATTTTTATTTTAGACTAGCTGATCTCGTGCACTTCGTTGCCCGTAAATGTACCAACTCTATTTGACTCAAACTTTTTTCAATTCGTTATTTAATATTCGGTGTATGGTGTTCAAAATATAGCTTAACTTTTCCGTTTCCCAGAATAAAAATTCTGATTCGCAGCAGTATATTGTCAGGTAGGCAACTACCTACGGTAGATCACGGACCCCGTGCTGTTTGTATGTAGGTGTATGATTTAACTCTAAAGTACCTATCAAAGTTATGCCAAGTTTGTTGTATTCCACCTATGGTGGATTAAAATAATCAATTAATACAAAATCCTAACCTAACATGACTACTAATATCAGATGAATAAAATAAACCAAATTTAACTATTCCTAAATTAATCTGTCTGCTTCCCGTAGGTTTAATCTACACAGAAACTTTAATTTATATATATACACTATACAGTATGTCCCATAAGTCCCGTATCACCCTTAATATCTCCATGGGAAATCAATACATTTAAACGCGGGTTTTTTTACAATACTAAGTATGAAAATTCTGATTGACTGGCATAAAATTCAATTTTTTTTTTAAAAAATTCAAAAATTCAAAAAAAAATTTTTATGCATTTAAGAATTTAAAATTTGTAAGATAGCCATTTTGTTGAACATATTTTGAAAACAGTTCAAAAAAAAAATATATAAAAATTGAATAAAAATTGACCAAGTTAGAGCAAGTTATGTTTTTGAATAATTATAATAATAGTTGTTACCTATCAAAACACGAATTACTCGATTTAATCAATCTCGATTTTTTATGTATGATTTTTTATGTTAATCTGTAAATATCTAACTATTAGTGGAGCTTTTAGGAAAGATTAAAATTAAAATTCAGATAATATTTTAACAATAAAAAAAATTTATTACATAAAAACGAAAATTATGTATTACATTTTTTTTTTTATAAATGTTCAAAGTGAGCTCCATTATTTGTAAACACAGAGTTCAAGTTTTTGGAACCCCACGCGTTTTTAACATTTTTCTAAATGTCTCAGGCAAAAATATTTTGAACATTTTGTTCAATTTTGTGACGGAGATCAAGCAATGAACACGACGGA
>NC_042495.1:16725041-16727170 GCF_005508785.2 Acyrthosiphon pisum | reverse complement strand
TAATAGCTATAAAGAAAGAACACAAGATAATAATTTTAATTATAATTTAGAAAACTCCGATATGCGTAGGTATTGTTATTATAAACCACATTAATTATAACTGTAAGATTATGTCCAATTTTGTAACTTTAGGTTCACTTTATGATAATTAAAATACTTAAAAATAGGTAACCAGTTTCGCTGTTCAGCAAACGATAAGACACGACTATTTTTATTTCTGTTCAAATCAAAACTTTAATTAGGTATGTAAAAGTATTGTCATGCTGAAATAGATATTTTATTATTGAAATGTGAAACAATTAATATTTTTGTTATAATTATTCAAAAACATAACTTGCTCTAACTTGGTCAATTTTTATTCAATTTTTATATATTTTTTTTTTGAACTGTTTTAAAAATATGTTCAACAAAATGGCTATCTTACAAATTTTAAATTCTTAAATGCATAAAAAATTTTTTTTTGAATTTTTGAATTTTTAAAAAAAAAAAATGAATTTTATTCCAGTCAATCAGAATTTTCATACTTAGTACTGTAAAAAAACCCGCGTTTAAATGTATTGATTTCTCATGGAGATATTAAGGGTGATACGGGACTTATGGGACATACTGTATATATATGTATATTGACAAAAAATAATAATACAAATCAACAAACATGCCCGATTAACCAATAGCAACCAATTTATAAAACACTATTACGCCACTGTTGTATTTTTTAAATCCAGATTTCCTACTTTTCCAGTGGGTTTTCCTAATATTTTCTTTCGTAAAAACCTTCTCCTGGTAATAACGATCATCTTAAAAACATTTTGATAATTCATAACAGATAAACATAATGGGTCATATTCGAGTATCGTATAGTATTTCTGTATAATTCATACCTACACGCTGCTGACGATAAAACACACACAAAAGAAAAATGGCCAGGTTATAGGTAGCTGGAAACCTACTATCGCAGTCGGTCATGGGAATATCCGAAATACACCATGCAAATTTAAATTTAATATTAAAAATATAATTCGAATATTTTCATACTCACTCACCTCTTAAAACTTCTCTGGACTTCCACAAATAATTTATGACCAAAAATGAGCTAAATCGGTCCAGCCGTTCTCGAGTTTTAGCGAGACTAACAAACAGCATTAGACTTTAGATTGTGAGTGGAACGATGAATGTATTGATTTTACAATGATGTGTGTTTTTTTTTTTATTTTTTTATTTATTTTTTTATTTTTTCATTTTTTTTTGTGTCTGTCATCACCTTTTAGGACAGTAAAACTGCTTCGATTTTCTTCAACAGTAACTTTTATGATTGGAAAGTGAATCTAGTTGGTACTTTGGGGGGTCAAAAGTAAAAATTTCCCAGTAGTTTTCAAAAGCGACGTGAAAAACAAAAGAAAAATTAAGGAAAAACGGGAATTTTTACGTTTTTGGTGTAACTCTAAAACAAATGACCGTAGATATATGAAATTTTCACAGGTTGTTTATATTTGCATTTTCTATACACGGTAAAATTTTGAAAATATTTTGATTTATTTTGAGCTCTTTACGGACATTTTCATTTTCCATTTTTTTTTAGTTTTTTTTCTAAAAATATCAATAAAATTTTATTTGTTGGATAAAAAAGCTTGAAAATTTAAGAAGGCTCCTAGTATATTGTTTCAAAGGCAGATGAAAAATATTAAAAATCGTTAGTCACAGTTTTTTTTTATAAGCATTTAAAGTTCAAAAAATGACAAAATAAATAAAAATCACAAAAATATGCAAATTATTTCGAGTTAGAAATTCATAAAAATTTTTCTTTTTAAATCTAAGATATGAAAATGTAATACAAGATTCCTTATAAGATTATCTACCTTTATCAAACAAAAAATATCTATAAGAAAGTCAAATTAAATTTTTATGATCGTTTGAAATTCAAATTTTTACAACATTGGATATTCACTCGATTTCTCATGTAGCGATTTCCTTATTTTTTTCTAATTCAAAAACGAATAACTGCAGATACATGAAATTTTTATTGAATGTTTATATAAGCATTTCCTATACACCATACATTTAGAAAATATTTTGACTCTTTTTGAGCTGTTTACGGACATTTTCAGTTTTAAATTTTTTTAGTTTTTTTT
>NC_042495.1:16711901-16724350 GCF_005508785.2 Acyrthosiphon pisum | reverse complement strand
AATACATAGACTGATATACCGTCTCCGCTCAGAATCGTTTTTCTTATACAGTGATATTATATCATTGAATTCAAATTTAATACTGTCCATTATATAGTGACCCACTTCTAACCTACTGTACAGCAGAGCGACATCCACTTACCCACCTTTTTTATATATATAGATTTTAAGCGGAGCGATGAATGTATTGATTTTACAATGATAAGTTATTTTAAATTTTTATTTTTGCGCCTGTGTACACAAATAGGAGTCAAAATAATGCTTCGACTTCAGTTTCTTGTTTGATGGGATAATGAATCTAGCTCCAGATGTATTGTTACAATAGTAATTGAAAAATAGTAAAAAAAACCTACATAGACAAAATTTTTACCCATAAAGGTATGTCGATCGACGACTTAGGGCTAGTTGTAATAATTGTGGGAATTAGTATGCTCATAACAATAATAAAGCCTAAAAATTCTGTGATGTTACATAGTATATAATCTAAGGTTAACCCGCATTTTGAACTATCAGAATGACCAAATATTTTATATATATATTTCATAATCTAAAATAAGTATCTCTACTAAAATTTCAAAAACTACAAATAAATTTCAACGGAGCCCTTAAAATAGCCGTGCCCTTGTACTCAAGGTCCATCAGTGTACTTGTGGGGCCCTGTTGTCAACGTTAAAACGTAAAATTGTATAATATATTAGGTATATTGGATCTGATTCTATTGTAGGCACCTACTATATTATGGTTGCCATATTGTCATTAACCTAGGATGACATTTAAAAACGTACTATTTTCATTTTACCCTTTTTTGAGAAATCACGATTTTCCATTTTTAATTACCAGTGGAAATAGTACGTTATGTATTTACCTCAATTATATTCCCTATCTTCATGCTATAGGAAATAGTACAATATGGCCTACTTTTAAATTGTTACGTTTCGCTTTAATTTGTTAAACGAACAAACTATTGAACATGGGAAATACTACATTTTGATATCATTTTGGAAATAGTGCATTTAGACAAATTTTGCCTATGGAAATAGTGCGTTTTACGTCATTTATGAGTTTCAGATTGATTTTAACAAAGTAAATTGTACATTTTGGTTCAATTTGACTACGCCATTCGATTCCTCGTCTATTTTTACATGATATGAATCCATGTATAACTCAATTCTGTCAATTTTAGAAACAGTACGTTTTAAAATGTCGTTGAAATGTACGTTGATTATGCCTTTCTTAATAATATTATACATTATATTTTATTAGGTACTATATTATTTATACTTGAATAGTTTTTACACTAATTTTAATTTTTTAGTAATGCAATTTATATAATATAATAATAATACTATGTTGGCTAACGTTATATGTTGATGTGTTGTACACCTCCTATACATTCTTTATATTTAAAAATTAAAAATTAACATTACCGCCTACTATTTAAATTACATATATAATATGTGTATAAATTTGATTTTGTTTAGGTAATGCATTTTAAAAACATAATGAAGATTAATTTTTAGATTTAAGATTTCATTTATTAATCAGTTTCATTGAAGGATACTGTGAGTGATTCAAAATTGAAATTCATGAATATCATAATTACATTTTTAAAAATATAATAAATTATTAGTACTTTATACTTCTTTTTAATCTTCAGTGGTGAAGAATAGTCCTACTAGGAGAAGATTCATTAAAAAATAACTTTTGGATTTCATCATTAAGAGACACACTGCTTTGTAATTCTTTTAACACAACTTCTTGCTTATTCCATTGGCCAGGTGATTTTTTATCATATTCCTATGAATACAAAATATACATTATAATTATTAAAAATATTGTGCTAGTATACTCATAAAATAAACATACCATAGCATATGTTTTTCCTTTCAATGAAGATAGAAATGGTTTTATATTACAATATGAGATCTTGTTTAAACCGGTAAGAGAAACTCGACGTATCATTGTTGGTATCTAAAAAAATATTGTTGTGATTATTACAATAAATTTGGATAGCCATATGAATAATTAATTTTATTAAGTATTAATATTATTATATTTTCTACTCACTTTGTTTAATGAAACATGGTTTGGCAAGGCAAATATATTTTTAGATGGAATCAGATCAGTTTTCCCAATATCAATTAAGTTGCATTCGATAATATTTGTATTTTTAGAACCTGAATGTGAGACCCTAGCTCTATATATCCCTCCGTTATTCTTTGTAGAATATACTGCCACAAAATCGCCAGGCCTTACGGCTATTGGTTTGTAATGTTCACCTATAAAAATAAATGTTAGTATAGTGTATAGTCACTATATGCATCAAAACAAGTTTAGTTTAATATTTAAAAGAAATTTATATACCTACTTAATACAAAAAATATTAAAAACAGTACAATTTTTATTTTATAATAAAGTATCTAAAATATGATCCATAACCAATCTTAGATCTGAACAAAGTTACACCAATCTGGAATCTGGATTAATGTTTACATAAAATGTTTCACATCTACTTACTCCAAAATTGTCAATATCAAAAAATCATCACAAAATATTAAGTAGGTACTATTTCTAAACCATTAGTTTTAGTTTTAATTGTTACAGCCTCTGCTATTATGCACTTGTATTAGTTTCCTAAAATACTTATTTTCTTTGTTGGAAAATTGCTTATCTAAATATTTTTTTTACTTTTAGAAATAATATATTTTACTGAAAATTGAACCTTACCATTTTCTCCTTTTAGTTGGTCCAAAACATTTTTAAATTTCTCATATAATTTTATTTTTCTTACTAAAATATTATCAACATTTTTTCCAAATAAAAATTCAACATGATCACCACTTCGCCAGTTATTTGAAACCGTATTTGAACCTGAAAATAGAAATACACATTTTATTAATAATTTTGTATACGATTGAAAGATACACTATGAACAATTAACATAATATATTTAGATAATTGAGAATTCCAAACATATTTTTAGGTTCTATCTTACAGTATTAGTAATGTATAGAACACTACACTTTTGAAAAAAATGTTTCCACAAACTTTTTTTAATAATTAAGAAAACCTGTATTTGTTTTATCTTTGAAGATAATCAGCAAATTTTTGGGATAGAAAAAAAGTTTATACATTAGTAGTTTGATAAAAATAGATATATTTGGAATCGATAATAATAAGTTGCTATTTTTAAAAATTATCTACGTTTAATTGTGCATGCATACTACAAAAGGGAAAAATTTTGAAAATAGGACAGCATTTATATTTTAGTATCCTCTATCTTCCTCGAAAATTCCCATCCATATCAGAGGTTATCCAGATGAAATATTTGGGGTTTTTTAATGACTAAATGAATGAAACACATGCGACATAATATGAGAATTATAAACTATAATAATAATAATAAAATACAACTTTAACAAGTATAAAACCGCTATTGATACAGTCCTAAACTGTGAATATTCCCAAATGTATTAATCATTCCCAATCAAGTATTCAAAAAAGATTAATCGATTAAATTGAAATTTTATAAATATTGAATGGGTTGAATTTGAATTAAATGATCAACCATTGCATACAAAATATGATTCTAAGCAAAGATATGATATCAACCTCTATTTCTAAGAACATTTAGTAACATTTCTCAGGATCTAAAATAGCTTACATTGGTATTAATTTCAATATAACCTATACACATTTAAATTAACTATCTTAAATAATATTACATTCAATCATTTATATAACTTTTATAACAATTTATAAATGCTATAATTACCATTAGTACAAAAAACGGTATCACCAGTTCTCAATTCAATATTTGATATGACTTCTAGTTCTGGTGTGTTTATCAAAACTGTCTCGTTTTCAGAAATATTTTGTGGTTTTTGAATAGATTTTTCTAAAAATTAAAAATATTATTATGAATTATTGAAGTATTTTTTATCTATTAGTACAGGCGTAAGTTTTGATTCATAAAGTGATAAACATTTTAAAACATACTATTATTTATTCAACAAATAAAATAAAAGATAGTTACTAGATATTAGTTAATAATACTATAATAATATTACCCGTTTTTGATGATGTATATTTTATTATATAATCAGAATTAATATATGATCCATTTTCTATATCTTTTAATTTCACTTTTTCTAGACAATTTTTAGAGTTTTCATTGAACTCCTAAAAAATATATATGTATATTATATACATTTAAATAACATTTTATTTTAAAATTATAATGAACATAAATATAATATCTATAAAACTGTATGTAATATACATTTGAACTAAAAATATTTGTATTCTTATAAATATCAAATAATAATAAAAAAAATTGTATTGCATTAATCAGTGTTATTGTGATGGTTTATTAACATTATTGCTACATTTAACTCATTGAATAAATTATATTTTCTTATTAGTTGATTAATTATAATTACAAAATTATAAGATACATATCTATTTTCAAATAATTTTAAGTAGGTTTAGTAAACATAACGTACAATCATAAATGGCTTTCCAACGTCACAAAATGTTTTAAACATATCTTTAATTTGTTTAGTTGTATGAATATCTTCTAAATCACTGATTCCTATTTTAACAGCTATTCCAGGCTGAAAACGTGCAAATTAAAATAATTAGAAATATAGATTAGACTATTTATATTTGTATTATTAACTGGAAAACAGACTTGAGTAAAATCATGGTAATATATGAATAAAAACCATAAAAAACTTGATCATAACAAAACATAAATCATTAAAAATGAAATAATAAATTTAAAAGTATAAGAAAAAATACCTTCTTCAATTCATCAGCCAATTCATAAATAACATTTGATGGAACTGTTTCAATGTTTCCTAAATCAATGTAGAAAACATCATAACAACCTTTATTATTTTTTAATATTTTTGCTCTACATAAACCATCATTTTCAGATGAAAAAACTTTGACCATGTCTCCCTCAACTGGATTATTCTTCAGTATTTTATCTAGTAATAAAATTAATGCATGTATAAATGAATTGTTTTGTAGTTTATAACATAAAATGATAGCGAATATCAAATTAAGGTACTTATTGGTTATCTACAGCTACCTATTGCTATATGAAGACTATATTAGTTAGTATGGCTACAATTTTGATTACCAAATATGATGTCTTAAAATTATATTGAAAATATTTTTAAAAATAATAATAACCATCACTTATCAGTTATTTTTTCCTAAAATATATTTAACCGCAATTGATTGATGTTTTTTTAACTATATGCATTCTACAAATATTTGATTAAGACAGAAAAAGATGCTATGAAGTTATTTCAAAGTATAGAATTTTGGAATATGTAAATAGTCGTTGCAGCAATAAATTATCATCATGTTCAGATGAACTCTTTGAATATTAAAACATAAAATGTGTAGTTAATAAAACACCAATTGTCAATATTAGAAGTACCTAGTCATGGATGATTAAATTAAATGTCTGAAAATAAATGAAAAAATAACAAAAATAATAGGTATAACAACAAGACTCAATTATTTTGAATTTACAAATTTCTCAAGTTTTTTTTTTTTACGATTTGACCGGTAAGAAATATAAATTTAGTTTTACCCGTACTCTCAGCTGTGTTTAATAAAGTATCAAAATCAACAAAATCGTAACTGCCATTATTGCCACATTTTATAGCTTTTCCAACATACAAACAAGTAAAATCTTTAAAATAAGTCAAAATGCAATAATCCTCATTTTTTAATGGCACATTGTTCAGTTTTTCTTCGCTAATGAAGCTACATTTTCTGAAAGTTCTAGGTACATATAAGTTATGAATATCAATTTTTTTATGAACATATTGATCAAGTAGTACTTTGATAGAAGAAATTTATATTTACCTTGATTTGTTAATATCATGACCAATGATTATATTATTTTTTACACTTGTAATTTTTGAATCATTAGCAGAGTTAAGACTGGAAAAAATTTAAAAATAAATACATTTAATGAAACTTGTAATTAAAATAGAGGCATAATGTAAACTGAGAATGAGTTATAAGCCCAGGAATCTTTAGAGCAGTGATGCCTAACTTTCTTGTTCTCATCGGGCAAAATTCATAAAATTTCTGCTTTGATCACCAATTTTAAACATTTATAAAATACATAGAATATATTATTTGTACATTATTTCAGCCTAAAAAGGCCGCATGTATTAAAATAGGCTATATTGCTGTAAACCTTTAAGACAATTAGGACATATATTCAAATTATACAAAAACTAAGGTTATCAACGGCAGTACCTGTAGAGCATTACTTCAATTATTTTATCACGAAAACAATGAATTAGGGGCTATATTAAAATTAATAAGATAAGACGTCTAGAAAACGTACCATTTTAAATTTGTATATAGTACTAAAAGAGTGGAAGTCAAAATAAAGATTTCAATACTATACAATTTTAACTGTTAATTGCTAATAATAATAAAATATACATTCAATAAATAATATTATATTTTTAACTTACTCTTTTATTGATTCTAATAACTGTTTTTCATTAACACAATCTTCCAACTTTATATCATTACAGTTAACATCAACAAGAACAGCACCTTTGTATAGATTCTAAGAATAAATAAATAATAATAACAAAAATAATAAAATATACAAAAAATAATAGCAAAAAAACTAATTAGTATAAACAATATTAGCTATAAGTTATGACTCAATAATTACACTCTCTGGCAGAAGAGGTTTTATAGAAAATGTTGTTTTCTTCGGAATAAAATCTTTGAATGTGACCGATAAAGCCTATAATACAATAGTTATTATGCATTAAGTGAATTAAATTTAGGCGTTTAAAATGTAAATAACTTTTACTTACTAATGGTTCATACATAAAATAATATGGAAGGACAAACAGATTTTCTAATCGAGTCTCATACATACTCCCATAATCAATTAATTGAATTATGGTATTGTCAGTTACAAATTCATTAAAACTAATTAATTGCCCTCTAAACCTAATTAAACACAGAACATAATTTATAAAATTAGACACTTGTTGCATGTTTGTATAATAGAATTAAAGTACATTATTTCTTAATTATATACTAAAAATATTACCATTTCCCTTTAATTTCAACAGCTACTATTTTCAATGGTTCAAATTGAGTAACTTTATCATAAAAGCCACTCAGTGATGAAATTAATTGCATGTCATTCTTTCGTTTTTTCATATTCTCCTTAGTTGTCACTACGTACCCATTTTTCAAATCACTTTGTTCCAAATGAACCTATTAAAATAAAATAAAAATTATAATCTTTAATATTAAAAAAAAGTATTATCACTGGTAGGTTGCAGATATTATTTTACTGATATTCACTTCAGTCTTGGGCATGTACGTGGTATTTTTTTCATATTATGAAATACTACATTATTGTTTTTAGATTTATCTAATGTTAACATATTAATATACAGGCACGGACTGATGGAAAATGGCAGAGATTGGTACATAATTTGATGGTAAATATGAAAAAGGGTAGGAGTTATTAACTCATTCGGGCACAGGGCAGTGAACCAAAATAATACCTTAGATGCATGGGAATTTTTTTGATTTTTAATTTTTAAATAATTAAAAAAATATATTTCAATAATAAAATATATTGGTAAATCAATGCCATCTGTTGTCATATGAACTAACCAGCAATGGTGGTCAGCAACGCTAACCATTATTGAGAAAAAAATTTAAATGTATTTTTTTGCAATAAGCAGAAAAATTAAGTGGTCAGCTTAACTAGCCGCCATGCCGGAAACAAATGTAACAAATGATTTTGGTCACGATCTCATTTTAGTGCAATATTAAGCTGTTTATATAATTTATATGTTTGTGGGTTTCAGAATTAATTGTTTCATAAACGTTACATTAATAATAAAGTAAATATAAAATAAATAGCTCTTTAAAATGATTAACTTACTTCCCTATTTTTTCCTATAAATGTATTCTTTATGATTATTATAGTTATTTTAGAAATAATAGAACTACGATTTTATCAGAAAACGCGGACTCAAGTAAAATTGTGATGGACTAACATAATATGTTGAAAATAATTTATTTTATTTAAAGAACCATAGAGAATGACAATCTGAAAGAATCAGAATATTCACCAAACATAGTAATACAGTATGCAGTTTAATGCATTGTTTAACAGTACCTATGCATTATTTTAATAATCGCACGTTAATAGTTAATTTATGTTATAAATCATTATTTTATAAAATAAAGAAGGTTTAACCGTGTAACACTAGATAGTTTTATTATTTCAAAACTGTGCAGAGTATGATAACATAATTGTTGTTTCCAAACTATCAACGCCAACCACTGGAATATGATACTCAATAAAAATAATGAAAAATAATAGCTTCGAAGGGGAAACACTGGTTTGTATATTTGCACCATCACTGTTGTGCCAAATTATCTGACAAATGTAAAATATAATTTAACTTTTACAAATACATGAGCAAATGTACATTTGGTTAAAAAAAAGGGCTACCAAATATTTATTATTGTCCTATGCATTTGGCAGAGCTTTTGGTCTGTTTAGTAGAGCAATACAGCTATTTGGAAAAAATATTAATATATTAAAGAAATATATTTGTAAATATTGTGTATTATGTTTTTTTATATAAGGGAATATAATGTGAAATATGGTTCTTCAATAATTGTTGGTGTTAACTGCATGCATAACCTTTGAATTTGTGTAAATCAAAAACTGTAGGCCACCTTCGTTTAAAAATAATAATGAGCTTGTAGGTTTACTATGAACTATTTGAAACAATCCTTATACACCGATAATAATGATTACACAAAAGTAAAATTGAATAATAAATATCTTATATTAATACCCTCCATATCAAATATTCAAAAGTAAAAAGCACAACTATTACAATTTATGATCATACCTCGGTCCACGTGTTCAAAGGCAAGAACTCCAAAACTTGTGTGGACGTAAGAGAAATGAAAGCCATTTTTATATACGGTTATGCTAATTAAAATAAAAAATAATGATATTTTTAACAAAAATAACCAGAAAGAAGTTCACAATAATCGTAAGGTTCGCTCGTTCAAAATTCAAAATTACGAAAGGCGTGACTAACCAAAGAAAACATTTCAAAAAAAAAAATAAAATGTTTAGTCGTTGCGACTAATCGCTAGAATCACGAACGCTGCAGTCGCTTGAAATATGATAAGAATTATCGATACCACGATTTTTACCAGTGATCCAGAAGTGACGCCAACGTGAAAAAACATAATAAATTATTTACAGTAATGTTCACATGGCCACTCTTACGCTGTTCTGTGGGCGGACACTAAAAACAATTTCAAAATTCTGATTCTTCAACTCCATTTTTGTGTAACTCGTGCTGTGGAAGCAACGTCTTATTAAGTATAAAATATATTATATTTTAATGTATAGTCATCCCGACTGGTGTCGACAATTAAATTCGCAGCAGTATATTATCAGGTAGGCATTCTATCTGCGATAGGTCGCGGACCCCGTGTGGTTTGTATGTAGTGTGTTATAATTCAACTAGGAAGTATCAAAATCATATCAAGTTTGTTGTTTTTACGTAATTCAACCCAGATAAGGCAGATTAATACAATCAATTAATAAAAAAATCCTAACTTAACCGTACTATAATCCGACGAATAAAAAAAAACCTAACATTCGTTTATATCTACAGATAAAGAAGAAAAAAAATCAAAAATAAGAAAAAATACAAGGCAAAAAATTGATCCACTGGAACCGTGGTTCGAACTTGAGGCATTCTGTACTTACAGGAGTATCGCTTTTATAACAATAATTATTATTAAAACCAATTGCAACCATTTATACAAACAAACATTTCCAACGTTAATCTTAAAATCCCTGTTTGTCCACCTCCATGGGTTGGACCTCTAATATTTATCCTTTTTAAATTAGCCTTCTAAATCTTCTTCCTAGAGGTCTAATCTATCTCTGTAACACATTTCATAGCAATCGATCCATCCGTTTAGGAATGCATATTGGATACACACACACAAACATTAATTAATATATATAGTGATAGTCCGTTTATAAATAAATTATAAATAAATAGTATTGGTGATACATGACATCCTTGGGGAGTTCCAGATGGGACCGGGACCGTATTTGAATAGAAACCGTGTACTTGGGTGAACTGAGGCCTATTTGTGAGATAAGATTTAAACCAGGATATTAATGGATAACTAATCCATAATTTACCCAATTTAATCACCAATAATTCATGATCGATACGGTCAAAGGCTTTCACAAAATCGTTATAAATTACATCCACTTGACAACTATCTTTAAAAGCATTGACTATGAAATTTTGCAGTGATAAATTCCAAGTTAAAGTGGACCTCCCCGGTCTAAAACCATGCTGGCCATTGTCTAAAATGTTATTGATTGGTTTGATCAATTGAGCTAGAACCAATTTTTCTAACAATTTGCCAATTTGTACTAGACCAGAGATAGGGCGATAATTTTTGACATTAGATTTATTGCCTTTTTTGAAAACTGGGGTGATAGAGATTTTTTCCAGATAGATGGAAATACCCTTTCTTCAAGTAATTTTTTATATATGATGAATATGGGATAAGGTATAGAATTAGCTATGTTTGCCAAAAAGTAACCAGAAACACCATCAGAGCTGGGAGACCTAAATTTTATAAGTGTCTGTAGACCATTAGATACCTCATTCGAATTGATAAGTAGAGGCGAAAATGTAATATTCATCAGGTGAACTAACGGAAGAAGTGTTATAAACAGTGGAGAAATAATCTGACAATAAATTAGCAATATCGGCAACATTATTAGCAATAGTATCATCTAAGAATACAGAATTGGGTATACCATGAGACTTAGTATTTAAGTTGACCCAGTTCCAAAAATATTTTGGGTTACTTATAATTTCACTTTCTGACCGGTGTATAAAATCATGAAAAACAATTTTAGACTGCGATTTATATTGAGCTCGCAACAAGGAGAATTTTTCATAATTTGATTTACTTTTATTTTTGATATAAATTGAATTGGCTTTATTTTTCTTCCAAACAAGAGTTTTGAGTTTTTTGTTGAACCACTAAGGGACATTATGGGGGGTGCTTATGGTTTTTTGAGGGACAAAAGAGTGTAAAGCTGCTAAATGTGCGTGATAAAATACGAGGGCCTCTGCCTCAGTATTGAGGTGTCTAAAAGTATTCAACCAATTAAAATAATGAAAAAATAAGTTCGCATTAATATAATCGTCTTTCTCATAGTTGAAAATTGTTCTGTCGTTGTTAAGAATAGGCTGAAAAATAGGTAATTTAATGTTTATTTGAATTGAAGGGTCAAAAAGGACAAACGGGTCATCGTGAAGATTTATGGAGTTCTCTAGGAGATTAGAAAATACCAAATCCAGAATATTTCCATGAGCATTAATGATAGAATTAAATTGATATAGATTTAACAAAGAGCAACTCTCAATAAGAGAATTTTCTGTTTGGGAAGAAAGGAAGTTGACACACTTAAACCCATTCTTATCACTTTCCCAGGATAGGGAAGGAATATTGTAATCACCACAAATGATAAGTTTACAATTCGGAAAAGAAGAGTCAATATTATTTATTATTTTCACGTATTGTTTTGATATCAGACGCGAGCCAATGTTATCGATTAATAAATTAGTTATGGACCAATAAATTTCAGACGTTTTAAATATTTAAAATTGGGAGAAAATATAAGATAATACATTAAGAGGACGCTACACCAAAACGTGTACGCGTGTAACGGCCGAGAGGACGCGCTGTTAAGTGTTTTCGCGATCCGCATGCACGCGACGTTTAAGTCACGCCCACTACCCGCAGTCGGCGGTCGGCCGTCGATTGTGCTCAGTCGGGACTTCGGGGGCGACTTTCATTATTCTATGAACGTTCGTCTAGAACGTCTCTCATCATTATAAAATGCGTATACCGTATACGTAAATGCCACCGTATTATTTTAAATGTCCGCGCGTATCCATGATCTATTGATTATTATTAAAGTCACTGCTTACCTTAATATATTATGTATCATTGTATAGATCGTATAAACTGTATTATATCATAGCTTGATTTGTATTTATTGAACAATTACTTTTCGAATATAATTAAATAGAAAACTTCTATATTACCTATTGCCTATTGGTAATCATACGTAAATTCTTTTGGAGTAAATACAATATACATACCTATAACTTTTTATTTAAAAAAAAAAATCAAATATAGGCAAAATGTATTGAAATTATATTAAGACCTAATATATATTATATATTTATATTAATATATAATATAATATGATAACCTGATATAATATATAATATATTTTTGAAAGTTACTGCTTACCTAAATATATGTAGCAATATATTATAGAT
>NC_042495.1:16709627-16711851 GCF_005508785.2 Acyrthosiphon pisum | reverse complement strand
TTTTATAATTTTCTACAGTCTAAAACAAACCGACTGAGTAGACGTATACTTATTATCCCATCATAGGAACCCAGATAGTATTGTTATCCTTAAGTGGTCGAAATTTGATTTTTGTGCGATAAATACAGCTCAAATGAGAGCAATTCTACTAAAATGTGTTTTTAGGTGGTGAAAACCTGTGTGTAGCGTCCTCTTAAGATACAATTCCATAATTATTATAAAAATAATATCAGTGTTCGATCGCCCATATTCTGTAGTATTCTTGACTTATACACCATGCAGTTTTTAATTCATACCATATGTCCATATTTTGATTTTATTATTTTCATAACTATTATTATAATAATTATTATTATCAAACAGATTTATGGAATGTGACTATTTCATAGACTATGTAAGAATATTTGATATTATGTTATAATTTGAACTATTATAGTTATTTAAATAAATATTTTTGTATAATATTATAATATAGCTTAGAATGGAAAATGGTAACGTTGCAGAGTTTTTTATGCTCAATCGTGTCTTAGCCGTTGTGTGATAGTGTTTTAACTTAGGTATAGCCGTTCGCCGTCGGGTCTGCAATCCACCGCTAGGTGGCTAACTTGAAAGTTAATCGATTTTGACTTGAGATGACTGACTAGCTAGACACTTCAACACGGTTTTCGACATTATACTTTTTACACAAGAAAAAGCACTGGACATGCGACGGCACATACTACTCTATCCGCTGTATAGGTGGATTGCTCATCTTGGTTTCGTGCAGGTTTTTGAATTTTTTTCACGTTTTTTTTCATATAAATATAAAATATACACAGCAGTTACATGTTTTTATGTATTTTATTGGCTAACATAATATGTATCTATATGTTATTTATTTTATTAGTAATTATAATTGTACATTTCCCAAAATGTTCATCTGTAAATATAAAAAGACTTGTCCTGGGTGATTCATCAACGGAGTGCACGGGTTCAGCTTGGTATGAATGTTTGTGTGTAGATTAAACCTCTGGGAAGAAGACTGACTAATTTAGGAATGGTTAAATTTGGTTTTTTTTTATACAATAGGTAAAACACATAATATCAATTGTTCAAAGCAGCTTAAATTTCTTATTACTGAATATGCTAAACAAAATATGCCAGGTACATATTTTCAGTGTTCAATGAAAGTAAGTGTAACAAGTTAGGTAGTTATAGGTTAGGTATAGGCACCTACTGTAACGATGTTACTTTACTTAATGTAATTATGTGTTACATAATTTCGTTTAAATTTTTTCCAATTAATCTTATATATATATATAAAAATGCAGGCAAAAAAGTATAACAATTCATCAATCGAGAACGGCTGTTCCGATTTGGCTCAAATTTTTTTTAAGATGTTCGTAATTGCCAGGAAAAGGTTTTTACGAAATAAAATTTTAGGAAAATCCACCGGAAAGGTAGGAAATCTCAAATCTGTATGACAAAAATACAACAGTGGCGCAACAGTGCATTATATTATATTGGTTTCTATTGGTAAATCGGGCATATTTGTTGATTTCATATAATATAAAAATGAATCGCAGAATGTGTTGCTAAGCGCAATAATTCTACTGTACGTGTGATGTGACTGAACTCCTCCTAAATGGTTAGACCGATTTGAATGCATTTTTTTGTATGCGTTTGCGTTTATTCATCTGATTTTAGTACGGTTAGGTTAGGTTAGGATTTTGTATTGATTGATTATATCAATCCACCCTAGGTAGAATACGACAAACTTGGTATAACTTTGATACTTTAGAGTTAAATCATACACTAACGTAAATACAGCACGAGGTCCGCGATCTACCGCAAGTAGATTGCCTACCTGATAATGTACTGCTGCGAATCAGAATTTTTATTCCGGGCAACGGAAAAGTTAAGATTAATTTTGAAACCATACACCGAATATTAAATAACGAATTGAACAAAGTTTGAGTCACATATAGTTGGCACACTTAATGGGTAACGGGTTCAGCTATCTATATAATATATAAAGGAAAGCGTACTTTACCAATAATCAATGCAGAGCCGAACTTATTTAAGTTAACGACTTGAAATTTCGAGGATATATTTTTATAATAATATCATCGGGGACTAAGAAAGGATTTTCTGAAATTTGCATTTTAAAGAAGTGCTCAAACAGGATCTTGAGGTTCACGGTGGAAATTGGAAATTTTATTTTTGTTTTATAATAGTTGCCATT
>NC_042495.1:16705794-16709190 GCF_005508785.2 Acyrthosiphon pisum | reverse complement strand
TTAACAACGTAAATACAAATAATATATTAGTAAATAATTTTAAAAAAAAAACCTTTTTTCAAAATGATTTGTCTGGTTATAAATGGTTTGTTTTTATTGGAAATGTTAAGATACAGAAAATCGCTTCTCCTGAAAAATCAATATTTTGCAATCAATAGATTGCCACCCTCACATTTTAGACATTACATATTAGACGCGTGTCAACGCGTTCATTAGCGTTTTCACGCTGCACGATCTGTGTGCGTTTTTCAAAAAAAAAAAAGAAAAGCACGCCAAATGTTCTTTGAACCATTAATTAATTATTTGAACTTTGTCATTCTGCTGTTCGTATTGAACTTTATGCTTAGGTATTCATCACCCTTAATATGTATATATATATATATATATATATATATGTTCTACAGTGGCGTAATTTGGTCATTTTTGTGGGGGGGGATGACATTTTTTAACATTTTGCCCCCCCCACCAAAAAAAAAAAAATTATTTATTATAAGCACCTTTTAGTGCAATATATTTATAAATAGTAAATATTAAAATTAAATAACAAAACTCCACACGAATGATTAATTCAATATCAGTACCTATATCACAATATCAAATTATGAATTATAAAACTATAAAAGTCGAATGCCGATTGCTGATTGTAACTGTAACTTATAACCGATGTTCGATTACCAAATAACGACGTAACTAGGAAAGTCACTACGAAAATTCCGATTAAGTGTTCAAATCATTATTAAGTTATTTTTTGTTCAATACTTCAATGGGACGATAGTCTTTAATCTAGATAAAATAATCTGATAATCATCGAGCGTCGTCGATCCACGAAAAAATAATACTCTTATGCCTCTTATCATTTTTCGGACAGCTGCCAGCTAGCCGAGGCATTTGATATCAATAATAAAAAAAAAATATTATTAGATAAAGAAGTACATAGGTAAATGTAGTTAACCAGTCTTAAAAAAAAGGTCATGGAGGGGGATACGACACCCAAATCCCCCCCCGTAATTACGCCACTGATGTTCTATTCAAAATGTTTATCTAAATATTAAGATAAAAATTGATTATACAACTACTGTAATTCTTAGGACAAAAAATAGGGTACCTAACCAACTTGTGGTTGACGGTAATACAAATATCGGGTTCCTTGAATATAACAAAATGCAACCGTGCATAGGTATAAGGAATGTTATCACTACCCGTCCGAGTAAATAGTCCCCTAGCCTTGGTCCTTCAACTTCAAACTCGTGTAGCGAGAACAGTTGTCCGTTTAACTATTTAGGTGATTTCAATGGCTGACAGTAAAGCATAGATAAACGATAAATGGGTCCGGGTTCACTGTTAATAAGACACCCATTCCCTAGACTATTAGATACAGATAGTAGATACTCCTATAATTTATAACATATACCTTTGATTTGGTTTTAACTGGTTAGTAGTATGAACTACTATATGAATTATAATACACTGGAACTGAACGATAATCGATAGTAAAATATATATATATAATCCACTGCTACGATAAAACAATGCCTATAATTGCCAGTGTTGGGGAGTAACTTAACTTAAGTTAAAAGTTACTGTAACGATATTACTTTTTAAGTAATTTGATTGTAATTTAATTACATTTTATTATAACTAATTTATATGTAATTTAAGTTACTTTTTTGTAGTAATTATTACTAAATTACTCGTTACTTTTTTTGGTATTATAAATTTTATTAAAACGTATTGATACTATTATGTGTAAATATTAAAATATATTATAATATAAGTTATAAGTTATAAGTATTATAGTTTATAAGTAACATTTTCTGAACTGTGATATTTTTGTTATAGCTATTGACTATTTGTCATTTGACGATAAAGTGTTACTTTTTGAATGGAATTATTATCTTTACTATGTGTTGTATGGTCGCGGACAGCTCATTGTGTCAGCGTCTGCGCGTACAGCGGCGTTGTCAGTGGCGGATACAAGCGAGCCCGGATTAAGGGGGGCAGAAGAGCCATAGCCCCGGGCCTCGTTTAATTGGAATTTATTGAGGGACCTCATATTTTTCTATTACTTCTTTCGTTATAGGCTATACATTGCATAAATCACTTAAAATAAATCGACGATTAATCTGCTGACGACATTATTTTCAATTACCTATGTCAAATAAACCTCTTATAATAATAACAATAAACAAGAAAAATAGACTGAGCTTATGATATTGGAATCTGAAAACGACATTCTTTAAAAAATTGATAATGAAATCTCTATTAATAAATTTGTCAAACAAAAGCGAGGAAAAAACTTGTAAATTATAAATTATAAATAAAGTGATCCATTATTCCTTATTTATTACTATGTGTATTTATATATATTTATTATAATAGGCAGGTATATAATAATTAATAATATATTCATTTTTTTTCATACATGGGCCTCAAAATGTCTTAATCCGGGCTTGGATACAAGGTGGAAGAGGGCATCCCTCCCCCCCCCCCTTGGGCTGACTTTTAACGTTATTTGTTATCATTATATTTGGCTAAACCAAAAGGTTATTCAATTTTTGAAAATTCACCGCCCCCTCCCCTTTGGGTGACTTCTGGATCCACCACTGAGTGTTGTTGGACCTATAATTAATAATAATAATAGTGTATAAGCAAAATAAGTATTTTTTAATAATATCATATTGTTGATTGTCATTATTTAGTTTATATTGTGTTGTCATATTGACAGCATGGTTATTAAGCTCCAGTGATATTTTTAAAAAAAAGTAACTTCTATTGTAATTGAGTTACTTTTTAAACTCAAAAGTAATATAACTTGACCAAATAAAAAAAAAGTAACTTAAAAATAACTTAGTTACAATTTTGATAAGGAATTAGTAATGTAACTTAATTACCCAAAATAAGTAACTTCCCCAACACTGGCTAATACGTAAGAGTACCCTCATGAGAAGTTTTTTAATTTTGATTTTAATCATGATTTTAATGCAAGAAGGCACCATCATGCGACTTTTATTGATGTATTTTTCAAAAGATTTTAATTTTTAATATGTTTACTATTTTATAAATAGATAAAAATAAATGAATACAGTTTGCTTTGATTATTTTGTTATCATGGGCTCTCGATAAATTTCTATACTGCATGATACTCTATTACCATAACACATGTGTTTAAGTTTTTTTATGTGTGAGAAAAATTGCCACTGCAAAAAAACCGGCGTGGGTGGGAAAAAGGTATTTAAATAAAAATGTGTACCCAGCGCAGCAAAATCCTAAACACGCCACTGCAATTAACCTGTAGGAATTGTGTTTTTTCAAAATAATAAATTAAACTTAACTAAACTAGTTAACAATTTATACTTAATTTGCACAAACAAGTATTTAAATAATATTCCACTGAAA
>NC_042495.1:16704830-16705694 GCF_005508785.2 Acyrthosiphon pisum | reverse complement strand
TTATATAAAAAATAATTTAAATATACTGAGATTTAAGTATAAATTATGAAGAATCTTGGGTGCAAGCAGGGATCGAAACCGTTTCAAATTTTAACGGTTACGGTTTTAGTTCTTGAGAACGGTTTTCTAAATTTTCTGGTTTTGGTTTAGGTTTTAAGACCGGTTTTTTAAATTTTTTGGTTTTGGTTTCGGTTTTAAAAAAGGTTTTTCAAATATTTTATCGGTTTAAAGAACGGTTTTAGAAAATTTTCGGTTTTGGTTTTTTAACGGTTTTTAAAAATTTCCATTTTATTTTCCTGTCTAATTACTGTAGATTCGATTTTTATTATCTATTAACTATTATAAGGGCCGAGTCTAAAGCCCTGAAATATGGCTACTTTGTATAATTAGTGTACAATATACGATATAACAAATAAACGTTCAGCAGAACTAATTTCGTGTTATTAACTTGAATATTTTGTACCTAATTTAGGTGCCTCATGCCTACTTTTGCATTCGACATAATATTATGTTGCCATATTATGGTTGAGATCATTATTCGATTACATTAATATTTAATTGTATATTACAATAACACCATACTATATTATTTGTATTTTCAATTTTCAATCATAAGTTTAGTAATAATACCTATATATTATATTAATATTTCGTAATACTCAGTAACTGCATCGGGATTTTTATCAATAAATCCAAACATAATAATTTCTTCGTATAAAAATAGTAGAATTACAAATAATATAATTAACTTTATGGAATTCAAAGAAACCGACATTAGTTTTAAATTTTAATCCGTTTTTCAAGAACAGTACAAGAGCGGTTTTTCAATTCTATGGTTTCGATTTGGGTTTGAAAACGGTTTTT
>NC_042495.1:16703619-16704780 GCF_005508785.2 Acyrthosiphon pisum | reverse complement strand
TAAAAATTTAAATCATTCAAATATATAACTTATAAGGAAATACTGTATAAAGTATAAACACTATACCTAGTCTATAATTTAATTTTGGTTCGGAAAAAAATTTGGTAAACTAGCATTGTATAAACAAATTAACTTTTTTTTAACTTAAGGGTCCCGGTGCCAGTTTTTCAAATTTTCCACAATTCTATAAAATTTGAAAATTAAATTTTATATTTTAGTTGCTACCTCAATTATAAGACTTTTCCACTAATCTACTACCCGATAACTATTTAGGGGTGGTTGATAGGGTGTATTATATCGAAAAAAATTGCTTTACGGGAATAACTCTCAAGCTTTATAGAATTGTCGGATTTTGATGAGTATTTTTTTATCTGAAAGAAGAAGACTTCCTACAGTCCGCATCGATCTCTGATTTTGTATTTTATTTTGAATAATAGTATAAAATAATTTATAAAAAAAGCTAAAAATTGTCTTTTTTTTAAAGACTTATAATTAAGTTTGAGATGAAAATATCGAAAAAAGGAGTTCGATGCGGGCTGTGGAATATTCTCCTCTATTAATAAAAAAAAAAAAAATATCAAATTTGGTTAACTCTACAGGGCAGGATCATTATTCCCGTAAACCGTGTTTTTGAGGTCAAAATAACATTGGCACTGGGCGCCTTAATAAAAAGTTAACAAAAAGTGTGTACTATCTTTTAACTTAACTGAGTAAACCTGTAGTTAAATTAACTTTTAACTTTTTGTTATTGGTGCATATTAACTTAACTTAACTGAGTTAAAAAAAATCATTAACTTGCCCAGCCTTGCAAAAATCACTGCAGTACACATTGCGAAATATACATTATTTTTATTATTATTATTATTTTATTTATTTGCAAACAAACAATTAATACACTTGACAATATAATTATAATAGGTATCGTCTGCTCACCTTCTATAAGCTGTGCTTGTATTGAAGGTGATGAGTTCTTAATATATAAATTTAAATATTAGACATAAATATAAATAGACTAAAACAGAAAAGAATTGATTAATTTGAGAGAGAAAGAAAAAAAATAAAAACAGTTATATAATAATAATAAATGAAAAAAATGAATAGGTTTAATAATTATACATTATAACTTAGAGTAGTGTTAATATGGTATTTTTAAAATGATTA
>NC_042495.1:16698155-16703362 GCF_005508785.2 Acyrthosiphon pisum | reverse complement strand
TTTTAAATTTTATCCGTTTTTCAAGAACAGTACAAGAGCGGTTTTTCAATTCTATGGTTTCGGTTTGGGTTTTGAAAACGGTTTTTTAAGGTCTTAGGTTTTGGTTACGGTTTTTTAACCGGTGTTTCAAAACTTTTGGTTCCGGTTCCAGTTCCGGTGTTCAGAAATGAGAAAACCGCGGTTTTAACCGGTTTTTTGGAAAACCGGTTTCGATCCCTGCTATTTTGAAACTATATCGCAACATCGCGATAAAATATTATAACAATTATAAATTATTTATGTTTCTAGGTTTCTCTCGGCTGCTTATATACTGCCCAACACAAAATGTTATTGATCTATCATCTAGTCCGACACGAACTGAGAATAAAATACACGCAAAATGACGCATCTCGCAGTGTCTGTGCGAGTGTATTGGTTTGAATTTGTTTGTCTATACAAATTACCTACGATGTGCGATTAATATTTGTTGAAAATATCTACGTGAAGGTATAAGTCAGAAATAAATAGTTAAAAAAAGGTTACGCTGACATGATACAAGTGCACAGTGGCGAGCGTGCAGTTAAGTCAACTTTTCAAAAGGGGTGGTGCCACCCCATGTCTGTGACTCAGAATTGCATGCTAAAGCCTGATCTCTTGGCTCTTTTGATCACATTTTATTAACATCATAACTTTGCAGTCCTGTAAAGAATACTTTTAAAAAGTACTTGAGTAAATACTCAAATACATTTTTTTTAAGTATTTAAGATACTACTCAAATACTTTAATTGTAAAGTATTTCAAATACTACTCAAATACTTTTGGAATACTTTTCAAATACTTTTGGTTTTCAAAGTGGGTTTCTAATTATCCTAATATAAACACATAGGAAGTAGGTAATCTAATAGTTATCTAATAGTTTTAAAGGGAATATTGTTTTTTTAGAAATCTGGTTTTCACAAACCTTTGGGCTTCGGCTAACACAGAAATACAGAATATTAAATAAAACTATTATTCTATTATTGTATCTGACAATAATATTTTTCCAACCAATTATTTCGAATAAAAATAAAATGTTCCAAATAAAAAACCAAAGTATTCAATACCAAAAAGTATTTAATACAAAAAAAAGTATTTAAAATACCATTCAAAATACTTCATGCTGAAAGTATTTAAAAAGTTATTCAATAGGTACTTAAAAAAGTATTTGAATATTTTTACTTAAATACTTTACAGGACTGTAACTTTGTTATAAGTAAAAATAGGATAGTGGTGGTGGTGGTAGATACATAATTATGAAAATGCGTCATTTAAAATTTAAGTTCAGTCCGCCACTGAAAGTGTAGCTATATACTGCAGCGAAAGCTAATAACTATTATCAGGACCGTATTTAGGAGGGGGGGCTGGATATAACTGCCCAGGGCACCAGTATTTTAGGGGCACCAAAATGTTATGGCCAGAAATATGTTCACTTGTGAATTATTAAAAATATATGATTTTAATTATTTTAATAACAGTATGATATAGGTATAATATATAGTATACCTATTAGTATTATGCTGTTTGACATTTTTTTAATTAATATTAATTTGCAGTTTTATATAATTTTATTTTATTTATTCATAAAATACCTGCAACCTACTTAAATATGTTAAAAAAAAATTCAAATGTATCTTTGCGGAGAGAGGATCAAGTAATTACTAAACAATATTTTAAAAAAAAGCGCACATTGTAAAACAAATATTCTTTTCTGTGTTCAAAATCTAAAAGGTTAATGAGGATCTATCTCCCATATTTCCCGTGGGTAGGCCCCTTAGGGGGAAGTAATTTTTTTTCACCGGAGCTTAGGGGGCGCCAATTTTTTCTGCACCGGGGCGGCGGGGTGCAAAATGTCTAAATGCAGCACGGACTATTATATTATTCCGCTCGGGTCGGACGAAATCAGCAACGGCACAAGTATAATATTATTATACTTATCTTGGATTTATGCATAGGTACCACACACCACGCGCGAAGTATAAATTGCATCTTAAGTACCTACCTACACAAATATTTATGTTAAAATAATGCCATTTAATTGTATGTGTGAGTCTACCCCTCCATCCTGATTTTTTTTGTGTATGTGCCTTGTGTGATTGCTCAATTTTTTTGTCGTTATTTGCCTTTGCTCGTTGTATATACAATATACATAAAAACGTTTGTTTCAGAAGTAATATAAATTTCCATATATAGGTGCCTACCTAAGCTGATATAAAGATTATTAAATCATTCATACAGTAATAAGTTAATAAATATGCCATTACCATTTCCCTTTGCCCAGAGTAGGTATTAAACAGAATTCGGGACAGTGGCATTCTCAGGAATTTTCAATAGGTGGGGGGTGGGGGTTGTGGATAATTTCTAGGAACTTATTATTATGTTGGCAATAGGCGCACAAAAAAACGGCCAATTAGAGGGGGTTAAACCTCATGACCCTCCACCCTCCAAGCCTGGATATTTTTTTTATGGCACCTCCTTTTTGTCCATTTACGAATTAAAATTTTTTTTTATGGCTGATTCGACAATTTCCAAACTGTCATTTATGCGCATATTTTTTGTTTCTAATGATGTAATTGTAAATGCTAAGAAACTAAATTTCACAGAGATAAAAATTAAATAATTTATCAATTTTTCATTTAGCATAAAATTTTGAGCTTTCCCAATAGCCATAGAACTTACAAATATACCGATAGATGGATGTTTTTGTCACTGCGCCATGGTTCAAAAAAATAATAGGTAGGTATGTATAAAAATGATAAAACAATAAAATAAGTTTAAAATGTTTATAAATTACCGAAACATGTAAAAGTATTTAAAATAAAATTGGGGTAATTTTAATAAGAATGCAGGGCTGCAATTTAAAAAATGAAATAAAAAAGTTTGTCGATTAAAAGTGACTATTTAAATTAGCACAAACAATGAAAAAAAACCTGTGTTTTTTAATGCTTTTTCCCCTGTGTTGAAATGTTATTATTACAAGAATCTTTTTTTAAGAGCCATACATCTTGAACTGTACATTTTCCCATGATCGGATAAAACTATGATTTAATTTTATACACAATAACAAAAAAAAAAAATAACACTAATTTACTTGAAAAAATGGAAATTTTAACAGTATATAAACATTTAAAACTTTAATAACTAAATATAAAGATTTCTATTAAATAAATTAGAGAAGATTACAACTAATAATGATAATATATATAATATAAATAATAATATATTGGTTATAGTGGCACACAACAGTCTTCCATACACCAATAGGTAATGGATGTTAGTTATATGTAGGTAATACATCCACTGGTCATACAATATTACCAGTAAACTTTTTTTATAGTCTACAACAAGCGCAGAATAAGTTAAATCAGAATGGACACTCTCTAAACCTATTCTCTGGTAAAATCTTGGACTAAGATATAGTAAGTATATAATATATATCTTGGTCCGTGGGTAAAACTAAATGAACAAAATTTAAAAATAACATGATTAATTTCGGTTTCTGTCTCGAAACATTATAATAAGTAGCTGTGAGTGAGAAAAGTGACACTTTTTGAAATATAGGGATAAAAAGTGACAAAACCTAAAAAAAGTAAGAAAAATGACAGAGTTGCAGCTCTAAGAATGATTTAAATTATGAAAATTCCTTATCAGACTTAAAATACCTATTTTATTGCATTAAAAATATGCATTAGCATAAGAATAGATTTCCTAGTAACGAGTCATGACTTTGTTTTGTACTTTTGTAGAACTGTACTATTGACTATTGTCGTTTTTTATGTTCAGCAATAGTGCAAATTGTGCAATAGAGCTGCAATATAACAGCATAGTGCATACGATAAAACATATTTGTTGTTTTTATTTAAATGGTAATACTATATAAATGAATTATAAATTATAATATAATAAAACTTATAAACTGTTTAATAGTTTTAAGGCCAAATTCTCTTGGATGTATTTCCAACTTTCTAAAAACTTACAACTTCAAGGATAAGATACATATACATTTTAGAGTAGAATGCCAAACAAATAAAAGCCCATTTTTAAAAAGACGTTAATAGAAAAAGTGGATTATCCAACAGTGTTTGTGATTATATTAATATTATATTAAAAAATTATGATTTTCTTTTGTTTATTTAAATTAATGTATTTGAATTAAGACAATATTAATTTATACAATATGCATTCGTGTTCTTATGTTTTAATAATAATGAATTTAATGTTTAAATATTTTAAACAAATGACTAAAAGATATTTTCCATTTATTTTACTGTAATATTACTACTATAAATCAAAGAAAAAATACAATTAAACAAAAAAAAAATATTAAATGTACAATATCTCAATTACTATTGTAACCAGCATCCATCGGTTATATTTCTGCTCTGAGGTCTTCTGTAGGTTCGACACTAACTGTAGTACTGTTGGTAGATTGTTTAAGAAAATGTATTTAATTTTTTTAAGTTTACAGAACATTGAGATAAAAATGTAGATATTTTAGACAAGGAAAAGTGGATTTATCCAACAGTGTAAGTGTTTGTGAATATTAAAATTATATTATACAAATTATAATTTACTTTTATATCTTCTTTGTATATTTGTATAATTGTTTTTGAAGTAAGACAATTAGTAATTAATTTATACAATATTATGCATTGTTCTTATGTTTTAATAATAATGATTAATGAATTTAATGTTTAGATATTTTAAACAAAGTCTAAAAGATATTTTTAATTTACTTTTCTGTAATTAGTATAAATCAAAAAAATAAATACAATAATAAAAAAAAAAAATGGTATCATCAACGTGTAAATTAAACATTTATAATTGTTTATCGAATATTGTTCTGACATTCTTATTACAGTAATTAAATTTAAAAAAAAATTAAATCTACAATATGTTTGATTATATTTCTACTCCGAGATCTTCTGTAAAATTGGACAGTCTCTGTAGTGCTGTTGGCAGACTGTTTTAAAAAACCTATTCTAATTGTTTAAATCTACAGAACCTTCAGTGATCAAAATTTCATCATTTATTTTTTGCAAACATAAACTGTGCTCGTTGCATAAGTGCAACAAAGCAACAAATATGACGGGTACATTTATATTTTTTTTCATACTATTAGATAAAAATTTTGGTAATTCTTCTACTAAATATGAAAATAAAATGTTTATTTTCTCACCATCTGGTTTAAT
>NC_042495.1:16695445-16698055 GCF_005508785.2 Acyrthosiphon pisum | reverse complement strand
ACATGGTTATTAAGCTCCAGTGATATTTTTAAAAAAAAGTAACTTCTATTGTAATTGAGTTACTTTTTAAACTCAAAAGTAATATAACTTGACCAAATAAAAAAAAAGTAACTTAAAAATAACTTAGTTACAATTTTGATAAGGAATTAGTAATGTAACTTAATTACCCAAAATAAGTAACTTCCCCAACACTGGCTAATACGTAAGAGTACCCTCATGAGAAGTTTTTTAATTTTGATTTTAACCATGATTTTAATGCAAGAAGGCACCATCATGCGACTTTTATTGATGTATTTTTCAAAAGATTTTAATTTTTAATATGTTTACTATTTTATAAATAGATAAAAATAAATGAATACAGTTTGCTTTGATTATTTTGTTATCATGGGCTCTCGATAAATTTCTATACTGCATGATACTCTATTACCATAACACATCTGTTTAAGTTTTTTTATGTGTGAGAAAAATTGCCACTGCAAAAAAACCGGCGTGGGTGGGAAAAAGGTATTTAAATAAAAATGTGTACCCAGCGCAGCAAAATCCTAAACACGCCACTGCAATTAACCTGTAGGAATTGTGTTTTTTCAAAATAATAAATTAAACTTAACTAAACTAGTTAACAATTTATACTTAATTTGCACAAACAAGTATTTAAATAATATTCCACTGAAACTTAGGAGTTATGACTCTAATGAAACAATATATATCTGACGGTTAATGCCCGATTGTACGGTTTTTATACATCTAATGCCTTCGGGTAAACAAATATCTTTTTGTGTTCACATTAGGCTAAATCCAAAAGAACATAATATTATATTTTACATAATATATATACATATAATGAAATATAGCTATTGGTATTGACAATGGCATAGATATTTTAGATATATCATAACACTTAAATCAAATTTTAAGGCCGAAAGGGAAAAATCAGGAGACATAGATTGTGTCGAAGTGACAAAAAAGAAACAAAAAAAAGGCAATGTTGACAAATCAAAAAATAAAGACGTAAAACGAGAAAAAATCACGCCCATGTAAAGGTATACAAAAATGTGTTACCGAATTATTCAGTTTTCATTTTATTCAGTAATTTTGTAATATTAATATATTCGGTATACTGAGGTGAATTCAATGGTTTTTAATTTTTAACATTCTTAAATTAAATTTTTTTTTTCCTAGAAAAATCACAACTCGAGAAATTAATAAAATATGCTTTTTTATGAACAATAATTGAATGTATTCTAAATATGACAAATAGGCTAAATATTCTATAATGTCCAAAATATGCTAAAATATGCAAAATAAATTTTTTCCTACGAACTCTATGATGGATATATCGTCCACATTCTTTATCCTCGTAAAGCTGCATAAAGCCAATAAAAATATGTAAAAACCTAAAGATCCGCTCTCTACTCATCAGTCATATATTATAATGGTAATAGTGCCAAAATACTGCAGTTTAACCCTCGTTACATAATAATACTATAGTTAATGAAAATTTGTTATTATGCTTCCCTGCGGATTATTAAAATTTATATTTTAAATGCATATGCATTGTTCAAACATATAGTGTGTTCACAGTGTTAAAACATTATTATATTATACACGTATCAGATAGATTTTTTTAAGTTTGGTAATAGGTATTCTTCAGAATTTTTACAAGTGGAACAATATTTTTAATTTTCTAGGTCAATTCGTTCTTACTACTATTATGCGCCTCATCCTATATAATAGATTACCCATATTATTAATATTAACTGTGTCGACAGTCGCGGGTGTGGTATAGTGAACTCTCATGAGAGCGGCCCCGGTTAAGGTGCATTTGAGTCATGAAGGGTAAGAGTACCTATATGAGAACTTTGCGGAAGTTTTTTTCCTTCGCTCGTATAACGGTGTATATTATGTTTGCACGAGGCTGTCGTTCTTTCGGATTACAAAGCTCGCTGCAATGGCATCCTCTGGATCTCAGTGTGTTTATAGTTTGACACTGAGCAGTAGTATAAATTCAAACTTTTTCCTGCACCCGAAATCAGCAATAAGCTAAATCAGAGTTTTTTTTGTCGTTTTCCCTTCACATTTTCCACATTTGTGGTGTATTGGATAAAGATGTAGCACTTGGTATAAATCAAACGTGATTCAAATAATTCTCTTTAAAGTTTCCTGATATCTCCAAGAACAATTTGAAATTTTCACACAAAATCGGTTAAGTAGTTTTTAAGATCCTATATAATATCGTTATACAGAATATATACATTCAACTCTCATATTTGTTTTAAGATATAATTTTTTTATTTGAAACCATAAACGTTACGATTTTATGGATGCTTTTACCTTATCTGCAGCCTCAGTAACTATAATGGCAACATTTACATATATACAAATAAAAATACTAATTTCTACTAATTATGTATACTATTTCTACTATAAGCAATAGCAACCATGTATAAACGAAAATCTCCATCGTAAATCTCAAAATATCTGTTTGAGCACCTCTCGATGTTCAACCTGCCAGGTCCAATTGTGAGTCTAAGCCATCCAGGGAACCACTCAAACGCACATAAACAATTTCGTCAAAATTGGTACAGCCGTTTAGGGAGAGTTCAGTGACAT
>NC_042495.1:16695250-16695345 GCF_005508785.2 Acyrthosiphon pisum | reverse complement strand
TATATAATAACCGTTGATAAAAACCATGTATTGTAAACATTTGTGTAAAGTATTTACGGCAGTATGAAAACGTACCATCCATGTACAACCATTTT
>NC_042495.1:16685404-16695200 GCF_005508785.2 Acyrthosiphon pisum | reverse complement strand
TTACGGACAATTTCAGTTTCCAATTTAATTAGTTTTTTTTTTCTATGAATGTCAATAAAACTTTATTTGTTGAGTAAAAATACTTGAACATTTAATACGAGGCTCATACTCTATTGTTACAATGAGATTTGAATAATATTAAAAATCCTTAGTCACAGTTTTTTTTTTATTAGCATTTAAAGTTCAAAAATTGACAAAATATGTAAAAATCACGAAATTTTGCAAATTATTTCGAGTTAAGAATTCGTAAAAATTTTTCTTTTTAAATCTAAGATTTGAAAATGTATTACAAGATTCCTTATAGGTTAATCTACCTTTATCAAAAAAAAATGTCTATATGAAACTCAAATTAAATTTTTATGAGCGTTTGAAATTCATATTTTTACAACATTTGATATTCACTCGATTGCTTACGTAACGATTTTCTTATTTTATTGTAATTAAAAAACGAATGACTGTAGATACTTGAAAATTTCACCGAATGTTTATGTTAGAATTTTCTATACACGATAAAAATTTGAAAAAAACTTGACTCTTTTTGAGCTGCTTACGGACATTGTCATTTTTAAATTTTTTTTATTTTTTTTTTTCTATAAATATCAATAAAATTTTATTTGTTTGGTAAAAATTCGTGAAAATTTAATGCAAGGCTCCTGATATATTGTTACAATAGCAGCAATTGTAAAATATTAAAAATACATAGTCACGCATTTTTTTTATAAGCATTTGAAGTTGACATTTTGACAAAATTTATCAAATTTAAAATTGAATAATTATTTTGTAGTTAAAAATTTATAAAATGTTCAACTTTTATTCTAAGGATTGAAAATTTAAAACAAGATTTTACGTAAATATTTAATTCTGTTACCAAAAATTCTAAGAAATACATAAGCACAGTTTATTTGTATAGTCATTTTAAGTTCAAATTTGGACGAAATTACATATTAAAAAACCTGGAATAACTATTTTAGTTATTTTGTTGTGATTGTATAATATTATTTGTGTGTACTTGAAACTTCTAAAGTATACTATTATATATCTATGATAGTACCACGGTTTGTTGTTGATGTATAACGCGTTACCTAATGGATATTATGATATGATTGATTTGAAAATTATTAATAATACTATAGATAAATATACCTAAATATGTATGTCTAATATTTAGACTGACATACCGTCTCCGCTCAGAATCGTTTTTCTTATACAGTGATATTATATCATTGAATTCAAATTTTATACTATCCATTATACAGTGACCCACTTGTAACCTACCGTATAGCAGAGCGACATCCACTTACCCACCTTTTTTTCTATGAATGTCAATAAAACTTTATTTGTCGAGTAAAAATACTTAAAAATTTAAAACATGGCTCCTACTATATTGTTACAATGACATTTGAAAAATATTAAAAATCCATAGTCTAGTTATTACAGCAAGCCCTTCAATTAGCCTATATTCTGCCCAGAGGTCTAATCTATATATATATATATATATATATATAGCTGATCCCGTGCACACCGTTGTCCATTAAAAATGCGAATTCTATATAAAAAATATGTTTCACATATTACCATGGCAACCATTTGTATACAAAAATTCCATCGGAAATCACAAAATAATATATAAATATTTGCCAGGGTAATATGGACACACACAGACAGAAATCTCAAAATAATATTTGAATGGTTGCCATGATAATATGGACACAGACAGATAGACAGATATACTTTCATTTTTAAATATATATGGATTACAAATGTACAATATTTTGATAAATTTTGTTAAAATTTGATTTTAAATACGTGCGCTGAACGTTACAAAAAGTTGAGTCAGACAGATTAACTCGTAAACAAGTTGACAACTCCGATTTATGGCTAATTTCATCGTTAATATATATAAATATCGTGTATTATAAGTAAATTTAAACCTGCTATCCAGTGTTGGGAATTATCTAGATACTTTATCCATATAAATCATCTAGATAAGATTTTTTGAAATAAATTACCTTTTAAAGTATCTAGATAATTATGTCACGATTTATCTTATGTTTAGCTTAGATAAAAAAAATGGGCTTATCTAGATAAATACGATAAAATTATAAAACCAATGTTACTAAAATTCTAATATAATATAAATTATTTATAAAATTTAGAAAAATATATTTTTTGTTATTATTGCTAATTACGGTATTCCGATAATAAGAGAACCTGCATGCGGGCTTGCACTATAAATCGTTCTCTACTAGCTAAAATGAGCATAATATTAAAATTAATTAGGTATAGGTTTATTTCCCGATCCGTTTTAAAAATAAATTAAAATTAACTTCATAGAAGGCTCAATATGCTATTATTATAAATAATATTGATATAAATCTAATATTACAAAAATACTGAAAAACAAGAAAAATCTGTGTAAAAAATTATATTTATCTTGATATTTATCTAGATAAATTACATTTATGTTATCTTTATTTTTATCTAGATAATATTTTGTTAAAATTATCTTATCTGATCAAGATAATTTTTTAGTTATCTATCCCAACACTGCTGCTACCTCGAAATATACCTACATAGACCGCCAACCTTCGACCGTAGATAATCATAATAACAACATTTTACGGTCGTTACGGAAATTTTGTATTCATTCACCACGCCAGGCCTGAGATAAAAGCTATGCAATAGCTTAAAAACACATTGTAAAATAAACATATTCATTGCTCCCCTCAAAATCTAAAATACGTATTATACTCCGGCCCACGAGAGAAGTAACTCGTGTCCCGACCAAATCGCGTCTGAATCCGCGCACCTCCACGTATTTGACATACAGCGAAAGGCACTAAGTGGGGGAATTCCGCCAGTCAGCATGCGCGAAACGGGTTACTTCTATCGTGGGCTGGAGTATAGATGAGGTACCAATACATAATATTAAAATTTTATGCAAAAAAATCTCATTTGTGTTGGTAAAAATGTATACAAAATTAATTCTTGGTATTGTACCTATATTTGTATTACATCGTACCTAATTTCTAAAATTCTGATAATTTATCTTTTTAATGACGAAAAAACTAAAAATAAAGCTTTTATTAGTCTAAACAGATTATAGACAGTCCGAATCTGAAGTCTGTTAAAATAGGAAAGAAAATGTTGGCATGGTGTAAATAATAAGTACTAAGTAGTAGGTACTCGCCGAAAAATATACGGGACCCATACAGTTTAACATATAGTTTAACTTGTGTAGTAGGTACTTGTGTTAGTAAATAGTAATCGAGACCCGACTTGGATGCGCCGACTATTTTATTGAGGCCACAATTTTCTTACAACGCAAATACGTCCAATTACAATATTATACACTTTATCCATAATTTAAAATGTTTTACCAATATTTATATAATCTTAATATAATAAAACAATAAATGATTATAGAATATTAAATAACAAAATCCAAACATCTTTTTATAATGTCACATTTTCCAAAACGGTTCCCTAGGCCCCCTGCACCTGTCCCTGCATCATGCACATGCATCATAATAATACATTGTATAATAATAGATATTCTTCTTTTATTATGTCTCCATTGAAAAATGTTATGTTTTTCATTCCTAATAAAATATACTTGACTTTGTATATATAAAGCGTAAAATTAAATGTATGATGTCATACATACGAGATCTGCTACCTATACTAACCTAACAGAATTTTAGATTATTTAGTTACTGTATGAAATAGTGATGATGCGTTACCGTGGTGCCTGGTAATCTGAGTGGCCGCCGACGATGCACGATTTAAGATAATATACAGTTTAATCAGTAATCTCGGTTTAAGATATTATACTATATGGATTATTTTAATTATAATAAGTATATCTTAAACTGTGAGGATAATTTAAGCAATTTAAATAAATATATCGTGTGTCGGTGGGAAGGTGAAAGCTACCGTCGGTTCGTGCGCTGGATCGTTCGGCTGTAGAATTGTCATACGCATCCACATGTTTCCCGGGCGTGGGCAGTGGCATTTTCAGGAGGGGTGGTTAGGGGTTATATCCCCCACGTTGTTATTACAGCTGTTTAGAGTCATTCATTTTTTATTAATTATTAATTTTATACGTTGAGTCAACAAGCTTGAAATTTGATACGAGGCTCTTTTAATATATTCTTACAATAGCAGTTGAAAAATATATAAATACAGTCACAATTTTTTTTTATAAGCATTTAGAAAATTTTAAAATTTTAAAAATTTAGAATTTTGTCCAATTACGAAAAAATCACGAAAATGTGCAAATTATTTTGAGTTAGAAATTCATAAAAATTTTATTTTTAAATCTTACCATCTAATATTTGATAATTTATTAATTTAATACAAGATTCCTCATAAGTTTTTCTACCTTTATCAAAAAAAAAAACTTTTACTGGAAAGTCAAATTAAATTTGTATGAGCATTTGAAGCAGGGACTGGAACCTTAAGGATTTTTTCGGTTCTGGTTCCGGTTCAGTTCTTAAAATAAATGAATATTTTGTTCCGGTTCCGATTCCGGTTCTTAAAGTTACAAAATAAGGGTCCCGGTTCCGGTTATTCCGGTTCTTACAGATTCTTAAATATGCATTTTTTCAAATATTACTTATTACTTTTTAGGTAGATTTTTTATTCATGGTCATAACTTGGCCAGTTTTGTAAAAGATACGTTTAAATTGCATTTTAATAAAGATACAAAACACAAATACATACATTCAAAAAGTATTTAAAATACATTTCAAATAATTTTAAGAAAAAGTATTTAAGAACAAATACAAACACTTGGCATGAATTAAAATATAAATTACTCGTATGTGTCAATGTGTGAGTGTGATAATGTAAGACAGAGTTATAAATAACTATATAAATATTATTATTCGTAGGTATTTTGTAAACATTCGTAGAAAAACACATACAAATTGTTACTCGATTATTTTTGTTATATTACAAAATACATATGCAACCCGTATGTGTGTAAACAAATCATTGTTATTATTAATGATTGTCGGTCGTAATTAATACATAATACAATACGATTATTTCGAATTAAAAATTAAAAATACCATATATTATGTACAAAACAAAAATATTTCTATGAAAAATAATTATTTGATTACAACAAAATACAATTTAAATAAAATATTCAATTATTTGAAATAGAGGACTTTTTCTTAGAACCGATAAGAACCTAAAAAAACCGGAAAACTTATTATTCATTAAAATGAGGTTCCGGTTCTAATTCTGGTTCTAAGCATTGTAAAAAATGGATTCCGGTTCCGGTTCTGGTTCTTAGATTTTCTCTAAGAACCGGTTCTTTCGGTTCCGGTTCCGGTCCCTGATTTGAAGTTCAAATTTTAACATCATTGGATATTCACTCGATTTTCTTATATTGTATTTTTTTTATATAATATATAAACAATACATTTTTATTTGTTTGGTCAAAAAGCATGAAAATATAATACAAGGCTCCTAATATATTCTTACAAAAGCAGTTGAAAAATATTAAAAATACATTTGCACAATTTTTTTTATAGGCACGCAACTAGGCCGTAAGAAATATGTGCCATAGTGGCGTTGAGGCTTAGAGAAATTAATTATAATATAAATTATTATTTTACGATTACTGGAAAACTGATTAATGTAACCATGAATTACGAAACGAATTAAACAGTCCTAAGTAAAATGTATAGTGTAAGTACGAAAAATATATGGAACCCATTTAGTGTAATGCTGACCTGGAAAAATACGGACCTAACTATAGTGTAGGTATCGGCGATTGTAAACTGCGCCCAACGCACAGGTAAACACGAAATCATACATGTAAACTGCGCCCGAGTTCTTATCGTGTGTAAAAAGGTGACATATGTTACATAATATGTAAACTGCGCCCGGCTAAACTTTTAAAAATTGAATAGCTATATTTTTGCAAAATTAAACAAAATTACAGAATTACTTATCTATTACAATCTTTAATATATTTAATTCGTTACATCTTTAATATAGCATCAATAATTAATAGAATAAAATTAAAAATTAAAAAAATATATAATCTTAAAAAGTACAATATTATATTGAATAGCTATATTTTTGCCAAATTAAACAAAATTACAGAATTACTTATCTATTACAATCTTTAATATATTTAATTCGTTACATCCATAATATAGCATCAATAATTAATAGAATAAAATTAAAAATTAAAATATATATATAATCTTAAAAAGTACAATATTATATTGAATAGCTATATTTTTGCAAAATTAAACAAAATTACAGAATTACTTATCTATTACAATCTTTAATATATTTAATTCGTTACATCTTTAATATAGCATCAATAATTAATAGGATAAAATTAAAAATTAAAAAAATATATAATCTTAAAAAGTACAATATTATATTGAATAGCTATATTTTTGCCAAATTAAACAAAATTACAGAATTACTTATCTATTACAATCTTTAATATATTTAATTCGTTACATCTTTAATATAGCATCAATAATTAATAGAATAAAATTAAAAATTAAAATATATATATAATCTTAAAAAGTACAATATTATATTGAATAGCTATATTTTTGCAAAATTAAACAAAATTACAGAATTACTTATCTATTACAATCTTTAATATATTTAATTCGTTACATCTTTAATATAGCATCAATAATTAATAGAATAAAATTAAAAATTAAAAAAATATATAATCTTAAAAAGTACAATATTATATTGAATAGCTATATTTTTGCCAAATTAAACAAAATTACAGAATTACTTATCTATTACAATCTTTAATATATTTAATTCGTTACATCCATAATATAGCATCAATAATTAATAGAATAAAATTAAAAATTAAAAAAATATATAATCTTAAAAAGTACAATATTAGGACAAAAAAAAACATACTGTTGATACATATTCATCAATTGGAGTTTGACCACTATTATATTTATTAATTAAATGTTGTAACGTTTTGCGTTTATTTTTTGTCTTAGAATTTTGGTATTTAAAGGGTACATTTATACTATTTAGTTTAATATATGTTTCTATTTGAACTTCATTTAACTTTTCTAAGAACATGAAAATATTTGGATGAGTAGTATAAAAGCTAGAATTAAAGTGAGAATGAAATGACTCGCACGCATTACTGCATTAGTGGTTAAAATTGGCTCTGCTGATGCTTGAGCCCATATTTCAGGTGAATACTGAGCTTCTTCACTTATATATACATCTACCAAATAATCTGCAAATCGAGTTACTCTCTCGTCGTCAGGCTTTGATTCCATTAAATAATTTACAAAATACTCAGATACACTTCCTGGGCTTAGAAATGGTAAACCATAGCATTTCACTAACCACCTTCTAATATCGCTGTTTTTATCTTTATAGTCATTACTCAAACCATTTTGTTGGATACATCTATTCCATGACTGTATTAAATGAAATCGACATCCATGTATCGTTATCTGAGGCCAAACAGTTTTACATGCAAAATGAATAGCTTTCTCGAAATCTATTACAACATCGGATGGTGAAATAGTTATATTGTTTTGGAAACTATATTCACCAATAGATTTTAAGCAATTAGTGTATGATATTGTACTTTTATCGGAGAGTAAACATATAACGAGTGGTATATAATAACCGTTGATAAAACCATGTATTGTAAACATTTGTGTAAAGTATTTAGGGCAGTATGAAAACGTACCATCCATGTACAACCATTTTGATAAAGCAAGAGCTTTTAAATTAGAAATGCAACTGAAAACAACATATTTCAACTCCTTGTTGTTTATTAATAAAAATAACTCATCTCTATTTGTTTGAACATCGCGTTCGTCAAGAATTAATTGAACTTCTTCGATTGATTTAGGGAATGGAGGCAATGTCTTTCTTCTAGCATTATATATATTTCTTTTTATATTACGTACATCACTTACTTGCAAATGTTCCGTTAGTGACAAATTTTTAATAGCGTTACAAAATATTTTACTTGGTTTGGTACATATATCTTCAGTTGCCTTGCGTTTCACAATACCAGTCACGAATTGTTTTTGGAGGTTTTGATCACTTAAAGATTTATGTTTATGGTTTAAATTTTGTTCAGTGATTATTTCGTCATCACCTACTGTTTTTAAAAATGCTTTGCAAGTTTTAACTGTACATCGCCACTTATCCTCACCCGAACTCAGAGGCCGATTAGTTTTCCGAAATTTAAATTTTTCAATTATTTTCAAGCTTTTTCCGCGCTGCGAAACGAATTGTTCAGCCATCGTGACTTCACTGATTAAACTGAATACGATATGTACTAAGTAGCCCCATGCCGGATGTAGTGATTGATAACCATCAGTAGATGCCGTATTACTGCAATAACTATTCGATAACGTGTTGGTATTTTTAGACAACACTATAATTTCTGTGATATAATTGCAAAAGTACACAATCATAGTGACTTTAATAATTCAAAAGTTTTATATATTTTACAAACGGCGCACAGCTGAAGTTGTAAGTACCTTTTAACATAGATACAAATTTGGGCGCAGTTTACATTATACCTTTTTAATATGGATAAAAATTCGGGCGCAGTTTACATTATACCTTTTTAACATAGATAAAAATTCGGGCGCAGCTTACAAAAAAAAAGGTCATTTGGGCGCAGTTTACGTATGCCCCGTTTTTTTCATTATTATCATATCTTCCTGTTCACATTTATTCGCATAAAATGCTGTCGTACTATATTGAAAAAACTTTACTTTTATACTATAATCCTTTTAAAAATAATAAATATAATCAAATTGTATTTAATTTTTTTAAATGGGTTTGCACATAACGTGTGTTTTTGAATAGGTAGTTAATACGTATGGGTATTTATATTACCGCCAAAATCTAAGATGAGCACCTATTTGTATTTATTTGTACAACTTATTATTCTAAACTTAAAAGTTAAGGATATATCTAATAAAGACATACAGTTACCAAATGAGTTAATGTAAAACGTAAACTTTAAGGTTAGTAAATATGTGTGTACCTATATAGTATTATATATTAAGTTTAATACTTCCAAGTGATTATATTTTTTCACTGTTTTTGATCAGAGCAAAATTAATAACACTATCTGAATTCACGTGTTAAACTATATTTTGTACCTATTGCTGGAGATTAGACATTTTTAACTACAAACTTGAAGAGAAAAAAATCATTAACTCGTCCAGATTTCAGCAATGTCAATCGAGTATGTAACACCAGCAATTTTTGCGTTATTGGATAATCATAAAAAATATTTAAATATTATATTATAATAAGATATCGGATGTTTATAGTTTTTATTTCTTGTTTATTAAAATATCGACACACTATAATTTTTCTATTATCATATTATAAAATATTATCATGAGTAGTATACATTTATACGATCTCTGTCGTCATAGCTAACCGGTCCCGTACCATGATAGTAGTATACATTTGTATGTTCACAGTCTACTTTTTGTGTCACCACGGTAATTTCACACCGTTCAAGGGAGGATGTCCCCCTTGGACACAATAATTTTACCGTGTACAAATTATGAAGAATTTGTACACTTTTTACACGGTAATTTCACACAGTTCAAGGGTCCCCTTGGACACAATAATTTTACCGTATAAAAAATTATGAAGAGTTTGCACACTCAAAGTCAGTTTTGTCCAAATATTTACAGTGCACATGCTAAATGGTTTTTTTTCTCAACAAACCTTATTACTAAAATGGAATAATTATTTAAAATACAGAACACAAGTTATGTAA
>NC_042495.1:16635080-16685354 GCF_005508785.2 Acyrthosiphon pisum | reverse complement strand
CGTACATCACTTACTTGCAAATGTTCCGTTAGTGGCAAATTTTTAATAGCGTTACAAAATATTTTACTTGGTTTGGTACATATATCTCAGTTGCCTTGCGTTTCACAATACCAGTCACGAATTGTTTTTGGAGGTTTTGATCACTTAAAGATTTATGTTTATGGTTTAAATTTTGTTCAGTGATTATTTCGTCATCACCTACCGTTTTTAAAAATGCTGTGCAAGTTTTAACTGTACATCGCCACTTATCCTCACCCGAACTCAGAGGCCGATTAGTTTTCCGAAATTTAAATTTTTCAATTATTTTCAAGCTTTTTCCGCGCTGCGAAACGAATTGTTCAGCCATCGTGACTTCACTGATTAAACTGAATACGATATGTACTAAGTAGCCCCATGCCGGATGTAGTGATTGATAACCATCAGTAGATGCCGTATTACTGCAATAACTATTCGATAACGTGTTGGTATTTTTAGACAACACTATAATTTCTGTGATATAATTGCAAAAGTACACAATCATAGTGACCTTAATAATTCAAAAGTTTTATATATTTTACAAACGGCGCACAGCTGAAGTTGTAAGTACCTTTTAACATAGATACAAATTTGGGCGCAGTTTACATTATACCTTTTTAATATGGATAAAAATTCGGGCGCAGTTTACATTATACCTTTTTAACATAGATAAAAATTCGGGCGCAGCTTACAAAAAAAAAGGTCATTTAGGCGCAGTTTACGTATGCCCGTAGGTATAAGGTACCTGAAAAAACGGCTGCATGTTACTTGCGTCACAAAAATAGGTATATTTTTCAGGTAGTAAATTTGATCGGTAATTGGCGTCCCGTTTGCGGTACGCAAGTCAGATATATAATTATTATCGATATTATCTACTAAAGTCGATAGTATCGTGTCACTAAAATCTATAGTTCATAAACTGTGCTGTATTTATTAATTTTTTTTAAGCTATGGAAAAAATGTGTACCTAGTTCTAATTGGTCGCAATTAATGGATTTTATATAATTGATAGTTATAAGTTTGGATATCATAAAACTCTAAGCAATAACACTTTTCGACAGAAGTGTACTAATAAAAGCTGTATGAAATTAGATGTTCATGACTATTTAATAAGTGATACTACTTCACATACCTACTTCATATCAATAATTGACAATTTATTATTATTACATGTTATTATTGTAATTACAAAATTTAAAACATGCATTTTTATATTATTAATATAATTATTATTATTACCGTAATTATCATGACAAGAGTTATTATCATAACATATGTAATTTTTTTTTATTTATTATACTTCTATATTATTATAAATAAAAATAAACTTCAATGTATTTTTTTTTTAAATTTAAATTTTGATATCGATTATATTGATATTTTCGGGACGCAATTACGTAATAAAAAAGTTATACCGGGACGCAAATTGACTATGACCTTTTTTGAACCTTTATTTGAGAAACGCAAATCACCTACTGATAATAATTTCAGACGCAAGTAGTATGCTCCAGAAAAAACAAGATTCCAACTATCCCACACAGCATTTAGGAAATGGTAATATTTTGTGAATGTCTTAAAGAGGTCGTATAATGAATATCTAACTAATAATATATTATAAATATTTTCTTCTTATGATAAAAAAATATGGTACTATATTATGATTGCATAAAAATGTTGACTGAATATTTTTATAAAGTTTCCGTAAAAATGTTTTTTTAATATATATGTGAAATTTTGGGCCAAAGAATATAACTAAAATATTTCCTAATTATTTTTGCAACTTTTTAAAATTTTTTGACAACTATATTATTTTCCTAAAAATATTTTAACGATAGTAAGGAAAATTTTTTATGCTGTATGGTTACTAACTAGTGTAGGTAGTGTAGTTTATTAGTGTAGGTAGGTAACCTGTGATTAGCCCCTAGTAAATAGTAATTGAGACCAAACTCGGATGCTCCGAATAATTTAAATTAGATGCATTAAAAATTGCATTAAATTAATGTATGCTAGCGATCGATATCAAAAACGTTATTTGGAAACAATAGGAAAATAGCGTTTTTAAAAACGTTAATCAAAAACAATATATATATTATATTCTTATAACTTATAACTTTTAACTTTTAAGTTATAATAGTAACGCACAATATAGAAATGCACTTAAATAAGTATTCTTAATATTTAAGTTTTGAACAAAAATTATAATTTATGTAAAAATTAGAAAATTGAATTAAAATGTTTGAAATTAAAATGTTTTCAAAGTTTAAGATTAAAAAGTAAAGACAAGTGAAATTTTTTTTTAAATTTTTATTTTTCGTGGTATAAATAATTAAATAATGTAATAATGTATGGTACTATAATTTATTTTCGTTTTTGATTTCGTGATTATTTTTTTCGGTTTTTGGGATTTTTGTTATCGTTTTTCAGTTGTTTTTTGCTTATAATTTATTAATTGTTTTTTTCCGTTTAATAACTTTTCCATCCCTGGTTTTTACTGTATATTACTATACTGTATACAATATTTAAGGCACTTAACAATTTTTTAATCCTAATCTTAATATCTTCGATTTTCAAAACGGCTCTTTGAAACCATTCTTGGCCAAGCTAATCCCGGTTTTCAATTCCTCTAGTTTACACAGCAGATTTCCCTTAGCTAATGTAGTAATGTGTAACACTCAACACAGTATCAACGCACAAAATAAGTACTTTACTGTTTCAAGAACAGTTTAAAATATTTAACTAATTGCATTTGTTGTGTACATTATAATTAATATATTATGCTGCAAAATGCCTCGTCGTATTTACCCTGGATGAAGTTAAGATGAACCAAGAAAAACTACAAAGAATACATTATTCGCGTTGACTTTTATTTATGAAACTTCAATTCGTATAGGTATATAAGGTATACCTATTATGCGAGTTATGAGTACCTACCTACAATTTAAATTTAAATCCTTAGGTATAAAAAATTAACATTTTACATATTATTTTAACTACATAATAATTTGATAACATTTCCATGATGAATTTCGTTAACATTTTAGCTTTAAATGCATGTAAAGAAAAAATGTATGACTTGTATGATCTTTGGTATTTCCGAACTGCAATTATATTAAACTTATGAAGAAACTCTATTTGAGTTATAAAATCTATTAGATATAAATAGAAAAATGTTATAAATTTCTAGTTCCAATTAATTTTTAATTTCAGTATTACCTAATAAATGAAAAATATTATTCTTACGTGTAGCGTGAGCTTCTGTAAATTGTATAAAAAAAAAATTTTAATAAATTAATATTGATTTGAACAAGTTATTTCATTTGTCAGATCTTCCTGTTACACTCTGCTGTAGAATCGTATGTTATTGAAACACATTTTAAGCTTGGAAAGCACATCGTCTATGATGTTCCAAAAAGAAATGCAAAAGTCATCAACATCCAGGCCACATTTAGTTTTTATATGTTATAACTAGAAAATGAGATCCCTCTCCATTACCTAAGTCCTAGACCTATGCACATTGTATAAAATAGATTATATCTGAATAGGATGCTCATCAGTAATATATTATGGCAATAGTGCCAATAAGACACTGCTGCAGTTTAACCCTCGTTACAAAATAATAAAAGTTAATGAAAATTTTTTATTACGCTTCTCTGTAGATTAATAAAATGTATATTAAAAATGCATATGCGGTGCTCAAACAGATAGTGTGTTCACAGTGTTAACATATTATTATAATACACGTATCAGACAGATTTTTTTAGGTTTGGATTTAATTGGTTTTAAAATATCATAATAATATATACTAGGTTATAGGTATTCTTTAGAATTTTAGGGTCAATTCGTCCGTACTACCATTATGCGCCTCATCCTATATAATAAATTATATTATTAACATTATATTCGAACTGTGTCGACAGTCGCGAGTGCGGTGCAGTGAACTCTCAGCCACGGTTATGGTGCACTCGAGTTCTGAAAAGCTAATACCAACGTTGGGGAGTAACTTAACTTAAGTTGCAAGTTACTGTAACGAAATTACTTTTTAAGTAATTTGATGGTAATTTAATTACATTTTATTATAAGTAATTTATATGTAATTTAAGTTACTTTTTTGTAATAATTATTCCTAAATTACTCGTTACTTTTTTTGGTATAATACATTTTATTAAAACGTATTGATAATATTATGTGTAAATATTAAAATATATCATAATATAACTTAAAAGTTATTAGTATTATAGATTATAAGTTAAATTTTCTGAACTGTGATATTTTCGTTATAGCAATTGACTATATGTCATTTGACGATAAAGTTAGTAACTTATTTTCAATTACCTATGTCAAATAAACCTCTTATAATAATAACAATAAACAAGAAAATTTCACTGCGCTTATGATATTGGCATCTGAAAACGACATTCTTTAAAAAATTGATAATGAAATCTCTATTAATTCATTTGTCAAACAAAAGCGAGGAACAAAAACTTATAAATTATAAATTATAAATAAAGTGATCCATTATTCCTTATTTATTACTATGTGTACTTATGTATTTATTTATTATAATAGGCAGGTATATAATAATTAATAATATATTTGTCGCATCCATATCGCGTTATTATACGTTTCACGAAATGGACAACATTTTTATGGATAATATTTCGTGAAATGGATACCTATAATACCATTATCAACGGAACTTGTTCCGTCATTTGAATGTCCATACAGTAAAACTTAAAAAAAACTTTTATTTTTATAGAATATATTTATTCCTAAAAATTTAGTTAAATTATTATTTTTAAGTAAATGTTTTACAAATAGGTTCTTTAATACAAACTATTATTTATTTGTATGTGTGTGTCTAGTGTTTGAAAAGTGTGTTTAAGAAAGTAAAATAGTGCATATTATTTTTTCCTTAAATAAATAAATTAATGTCGTTTGACGAAAAAAATTATTTTTATAAAAAATTCGATTTATATTATAATGATAAACCTGGCAAAAAACCACACAGCATCGACGAAATAAATTCAATAATACAAAATTTAGTAAAATCCAAATTAAATAAGTAAGTTATATAATTAATTTAATCCAATTCGACATAAATAGATTATTGTACTTCATAATAAATACTATGCATATTTTTTTTACAAAACATTTAAATTTAAAAAAAATAAATTATGTATTTTACAATTAGAAATAAGAAAACGAGGCATGAATACTATCTTTTGGAAAAATTTGATGTTTTGAATATCGCTGAAAAACAGTACTTGATAAGAAAACAAATGGACAGAAACAACGAGGAATTAAGTAAATATATAACAAACAATCGTCATATTTATATACCTAGTGAAGTGCATTATTGATTATTAATAATTAAGGTTATTAACGATTAAGGGCGTCGGAGGCTATTTTTATTACAAAAACATATCTTTATATTTTAGGTATATAGTTGCTTATGAAGAATTTTATGAAAGGGTAAATGATTATCATATTCGAACTGGTCATGGGGGAAATGTCAAGATGCGAATGGCTGTAGCCAATAAGTACAATATTCCAAGACCCGCGATTGAAATTTTTTTTATCAACATGTGCGATATTTAATTGTAAAAAAAACATGAACCGTAAGTTAGTCATTAAACCAATTATCAGTAAAAATTTCAATGAAAGAGGACAAGTAGATCTGGTAGATTTTCAGTCACTTCCTGATGGGAAATTCAAATGGATACTGAATTACCAAGATCATAGGACTAAAGTCTTATCTTTACGTCCTCTCGAGTCTAAACGCACATCTGAAGTAGCTAATAATTTATTATCAATTTTTCTTACGTTTAGTGCACCAAAAATACTGCAGAGCGATAACGGTAGGGAATTTGTTAATTCTATTATCATCGAACTGAAAGAACTTTGGCCAGATTGCGTTATTGTTCACGGTCGACCCAGATACCCGCAAAGCCAGAGAAGTATTGAGAGAAGCAACCAAGACATAGAAAATATGTTAAGGGCTTGGATGAAAGATAACAAAACAAAAAAATGGTCAATTGGACTACAATTTGTTCAATTTCAAAAAAATAGTTCTCATCATCGTGTGATTGGTAGGTCATCGTAAAAGGCTTTATTTGGGAATGATCCAAAAGTTGGATGTGTAATGTAATGTTTGCGGAACAGAATGTTGTATGGAACCGCACTCCGTCGAAGCAATTTTATGTAATTTATGTGAGAAGAATATAAAAATTAAGGAAGCACGTCATCTAGGAGCTATAGGAATAGAAAAGCAAGCCGAAAAAATGTTACAAGTAAAATAACTTTGGTTTTTATATTTACTTAAAATATTTCATTATTTCATTATAGGATAGTAAGATCAAAATATCAACATTTAAAGTTGGAGATTGTGTTGTAATCTCGATTCCAAAGGTGGATAGAGGTCCTGCATACCCAGCTAACATTATTGGCGTAGTGATTGACCAAAAAAATTACCACATAGGAACTGAACATAACATACTAAAAGGTTGGTATGGTTCTGGAAATATACAAACAGCCAGATCAAATTTCATTGACTTAAAAATAATAATTTAACTAAATTTTTAGGAATAAATGTATTATATAAAAATAAAAGTTTTTTTAAGTTTTGCTATATGGATATCAAAATAACGGAACAAGTTCCGTTGATAATGGTTTAGGTATCCATTTCACGAAATATTATCCATATTGTGTAATTACGTGAAGTGGAGAAACCGCGGTTCCATTTCACGAAATGGATGCAAACGTTGTCCATTTCGTGAAACGTACAATAACGCGATAAGGATGCGACTTATTCATTTTTTCGTACATGGGTCTCATTCAAAACTTTGGCCCCTGAGCCTCAAAATGTCTTCATCCGGGTTTGGTTACAAGGGGGTAGAGGGCGTCCCCCGCCCTTGGGCTGTCTTTTAACGTTATTTGTTATCATTATATTTGGCTAAACCAAAAGGTTATTCAATTTTTGAAAATTCACCGCCCCCCTCCATTTTGGATGACTTCTGGATCCACTACGGAGCGTTGTTGGAACTATAATTAATAATAATAATAGTGTATAAGCAAAATAAGTATTTGTTAATAATTTCATATTGTTGATTGTCATTATTTAGTTTATATTGTCTTGTCATATTGACAACATGGTTATTAAGCTCCAGTGATATTTTTAAAAAAAAGTAACTTCTATTGTAATTGAGTTACTTTTTAAACTCAAAAGTAATATAACTTGACCAAATAAAAAAAAAGTAACTTAAAAATAACTTAGTTACAATTTTGATAAGGAATTAGTAATGTAACTTAATTACCCAAAATAAGTAACTTCCCCAACACTGGCTAATACGTAAGAGTACCCTCATGAGAAGTTTTTTAATTTTGATTTTAATCATGATTTTAATGCAAGAAGGCACCATCATGCGACTTTTATTGATGTATTTTTCAAAAGATTTTAATTTTTAATATGTTTACTATTTTATAAATAGATAAAAATAAATGAATACAGTTTGCTTTGATTATTTTGTTATCATGGGCTCTCGATAAATTTCTATACTGCATGATACTCTATTACCATAACACATGTGTTTAAGTTTTTTTATGTGTGAGAAAAATTGCCACTGCAAAAAAACCGGCGTGGGTGGGAAAAAGGTATTTAAATAAAAATGTGTACCCAGCGCAGCAAAATCCTAAACACGCCACTGCAATTAACCTGTAGGAATTGTGTTTTTTCAAAATAATAAATTAAACTTAACTAAACTAGTTAACAATTTATACTTAATTTGCACAAACAAGTATTTAAATAATATTCCACTGAAACTTAGGAGTTATGACTCTAATGAAACAATATATATCTGACGGTTAATGCCCGATTGTACGGTTTTTATACATCTAATGCCTTCGGGTAAACAAATATCTTTTTGTGTTCACATTAGGCTAAATCCAAAAGAACATAATATTATATTTTACATAATATATATACATATAATGAAATATAGCTATTGGTATTGACAATGGCATAGATATTTTAGATATATCATAACACTTAAATCAAATTTTAAGGCCGAAAGGGAAAAATCAGGAGACATAGATTGTGTCGAAGTGACAAAAAAGAAACAAAAAAAAGGCAATGTTGACAAATCAAAAAATAAAGACGTAAAACGAGAAAAAATCACGCCCATGTAAAGGTATACAAAAATGTGTTACCGAATTATTCAGTTTTCATTTTATTCAGTAATTTTGTAATATTAATATATTCGGTATACTGAGGTGAATTCAATGGTTGTTTAAGAACAATTTGAAATTTTCACACAAAATCGGTTAAGTAGTTTTTAAGATCCTATATAATATCGTTATACAGAATATATACATTCAACTCTCATATTTGTTTTAAGATATAATTTTTTTATTTGAAACCATAAACGTTACGATTTTATGGATGCTTTTACCTTATCTGCAGCCTCAGTAACTATAATGGCAACATTTACATATATACAAATAAAAATACTAATTTCTACTAATTATGTATACTATTTCTACTATAAGCAATAGCAACCATGTATAAACGAAAATCTCCATCGTAAATCTCAAAATATCTGTTTGAGCACCTCTCGATGTTCAACCTGCCAGGTCCAATTGTGAGTCTAAGCCATCCAGGGAACCACTCAAACGCACATAAACAATTTCGTCAAAATTGGTACAGCCGTTTAGGGAGAGTTCAGTGACATACAGACAGATATTCATTTTTATATAGATAGATATACATATCTTATACACAATAACCTAAGTATTAAATATTATTCTAACTAATGTTACGGCATTATCTTATACGATATTATAGAAACGAACCTATAAACTTTTAACTCTAAAGGCCAGATCAGAGTATATGTATAGGAATATAATATTAATTACAAAATTACTGAATAAAATAAAAACTGAATAATTCGGTAACAAATTTTTGTATACGTGGGCGTGATTTTTTTCTCGTTTTACGTCTTTATGTTTCGACTTGTCAACATTTCCTTTTTTTGTTTCTTTCTGTCACTTCGACACAATCTATACCTCCTGACATTTTCTTATCAGCCTTAACCCCGTCGTCGACTCATAGAAAATAGAAATTACAAATGAGCAAAGTATTTTAAAAACCCTTTAAAATTACAAACTTACTCATATGTTATAGCACACTTACTACTTTAAGTTACCTATATATTATATTATTAAAGATTAAATCAAAAGTGAACCACCATTTTTTAGTTTTTTTTTTTAATTTAAGTAAGATAATATCATATTATGTTCAATGATGACATACCTTGTTTTATGTTTTTAAAAGTTGATTAAATAGGTAGGTATACCTTAACTTATTAAAGATAATAATTAAAAATAAACCATTCTATCTGCTTGTAAATTATTCATTAGATTCAAGTAGAGTTTTGAATTTAAAAAAGTGAAATAATTTGATATTTTAAATTTTTGTTCACATCAAAAATTTAGCCACAGTAATTAATAATTTTTAACATGATCATTACCGAAATGTGCAGTTGATGATCATTCTGTTGACCGCAAAAATCAATTTTCAATATCAAAGTGAAATTCTAAATATTTTTTAACGCCAATACTCAGCAAGTAATAATTTGCATGTAAATGCAATGATACAATTTGGAATTTCACTTTTGATCATCACACATGTGCAATGTGAAAATTGTTTTTACGGATGAATGAGGTGTGCGAAAAGCGAATTTCGGCAAAAAATGTGTTCACCTTTATGTGAGCGTGATTTTTTTTCTGCTTTTACGTCTTTATTTTTTGATGTGCCAACATTGTTTTTTTTTTTTGCATCTTTTTTTATAATTTCATCACAATGCTTACTTTCTCCTGACTTCCTCTTGTCAGCCCTAACCTTGTCGTCAACTCCTAGAAAATAGAAATAACAAATTAACAAAATATTTTAAAAACCTTTTAAAATTACACAAACTACTAAGTTGTGTCAAGATAATATAATATATTATTTCCTGCAGTTCGTACAATTATCATTAAATCAATATAAAATATACACCTACCTATATGTAAACAATATAATATTATGTAAATATTATGTATCTATTGACTATTATTGTTTACAATTTATCAAAGTTGAAACCTTTCTACTGTATGGTATATATGCGATTTGGTTTGGGAAAAAATTGGTTCTACTCATGACAAAATATACTTTCTTATGGTTCCACCTAGATACCTACTTGCTATACAGATGCACAAAGTCCCAGGAGCAGGCGGGGGGAGCACTTTTTGTCTCCTCCCCTCAAATAATTTGGTGCTAGGTCGTAGGAATATCTATGTGTGTACATATGGTGTATCCTAGTAGCTGGTAGAGGTATACTTATATAAGAAAATCGTATGGCTTACTCATATACCTAAAGCAGTAAATACAGACATTTTTGCCATTAAATTTCTAGGTTCGACCCACGTAAAAAAAGAGATTTGCGACACTGCTATATTAGTAATACAGCAATGGAAAAATAAATAAATAATTAAGAAAATATCCTTAAAAATAGAGGCTGACAGAATGTCTCCACTTAAAAACATTCATTGTGCAGGTTATAACAATATCTATATTATTTATCAATGAATTTAAATTTAACACATTTACACTCCATTACTGCAGTGTTACATATAGTGACCTACTCATTGACGACTGACGGGGTAGGTTCTTATATATAGATACACTCAAACCTACTACCCATACATCAGAGCGACTTAAGACTTCCCCGGTTTCTCCAACTGTTATCACATTTAATTAAAGACGTATTACTACTACCTTCTATACCAGAACTTGAAGACTGGCTATGTGAAGCTCTTGCAGAATCCAAAACTTTGCAGGACTTCTTTACACGCCAGATACTCTAAAAATGAATATACCTACAGTATATATTGTAGTATATATGTAGTATATATTATAAGTATTATACCCTTATAACTAGTTTATTATTAATCATCGGTCACTTCTCGCATATAATTGTTATAAATAATATACCTACATTTCTAATACACATTAAGCTAAACATTAATTATTATGAATTATTATGGTAATTAATGTCACCGTATTATCGTATACCATATTATAAACCAGCCGTTTGGTCAGCCGGCTATTTCCTCAGCATTTAACTACTTGAATAAAAGGAAATGGTGTTCAGTTTTGGATCGGATAGGTGACCAATAAATATAAATAAGAATAGTTCTTAAATAGGTAATAATAATGTATATTGTACGTGTGTTGGCCGGGAAAACGTCTCTTCCCGAGCGTAACGCAAAACAATAATATTAATATAACAATAATAATATGTGCGATAATCCCAACAATGATAATAAATAACAGATTACCGGTCGGCACATGCGCCGCGGTGGGGTGGTGTATCGACGACGGTGGTGGATCAGCGGCAGCGACTGCAACAGCTGCGGCGGCGAGAACGGTACGACAGGCCAGTGAAGCGGGGGACGGTGGCTGTTGACGGCGGCGAGTGGCCGGATTACGTAACGCGAATTATGCAATCACGGCACTGAGAGCGGCGTCGCACGACGCGCACACAATGTCGATCTAGTGGCGGTCGCGATACGAACTATGGCCTATCGGAATCAGACGACTATGATGATCCGACACGAAGACGTAATAACGGGCGCGAGTAATAGGCGGCTAACACGCGACAACGTCTTTCGGTCGCACAACGGACGACGGGTCGACGATAGTCGCAACGACGTCGGAAACGATAAAACAGCGTCGAAAACAATATAAAACAATATAATAAATAGGAACGTGCGCGGATAAAGCACACCACACGAACCCGGGGTTGTCACTGAACGGCACCAGAACAACGGCCGGACGCGACACGCGCACGGTCAGCTCTCGTAGAGCGTACGGCAAAAACCATGACAAATAAGATTGTTGATTAAAATATGCGTATCACGACGGTTACTGACATACCTATCTTATTTGTCATGGCAAAAACAGGTTTAACGTCGCCGGCGACTCGTCCGGAGTCCCGCGTTCGCTGGCCGCGCGATGCGCCGTCTCGCGGGCCGGTTACCAAATCGTGCATTTGAAACAGCGGCAAGTTCGAACACCACCTATACAAGTTTAACTCAAAAGCAGAGTATACGTATATATTATAAGAATATAATATCAACTAAAAAAATACTGAATAAAATTAAATATGGTGTATAGCTTTATGTATTAGGTTCATAGGTATTATCCTATACCTATTAATAGGCAACGTGAGTGAGACAGTGTCTTGGTTTAATCTAAGCTGAGTGCTGATCGTTGGAAAAGAGCTCTTTCATATTCAAAAAAAACGCCATGTTATTTATCCTATATGTTTGGTGTTTGGAGAACAAAATATTGGACTTCATATCGAGGAATGAGTGTTGAGATACATTGGTGCCACAAATTAAGATAATATAGGTGCAGGATACGGAACGGAAAAGTCTTTTCAGTATTTTTCTGAGTCCACCCGCTTCTCACTGTTTGGCATTACAGCTGGCGCTTTACAGAATTGTTCCGGGTTAACCGGAACAATAATAGGAACTAAATGACAATAGTTCATTATTCTCCCGGGCAACACAGAACAATCCTATAAAGCGATAGTTGTCAAGAAGGTTCGGTCTTCACTTATGACACGTTCGTTCAGTATCCTGTATAATAAATTAATTAATTCGTGATCGGTACCTATACCTAAGTAAACAGCAAAATATTCAGATTATTTCATAACATCATATTTTATTTAAATGTCGAATGTCGCTATCTCGAATTTTTCGTAATAACTAACTCAATTGAAATCCCCTTCAAATAATTACAATTGCAATGAAACTCGTCATTAGATATTTTGAACTTTTTAATAGCTCAAACTGGCAACTGCAGTGTCTCTTTAGTTTCGACGTAACGAGAGTTTACTGCATTATATTCTGAGCCAAGCGATAATTGTGTTTGTTTAATATTATATTTAAAAAAAAAAATCAATTATAGCAAATGCAAAGTAAAATAATATTGTTCTGTTTACACATAACATAAGATACCTACTTTTACATAAAAATAATATTAATACCTATAATATTATATTCTTAATTTGGTCATGTAATGTATTATAAAATAGGTATATGATTATTTATACACTGAAATATTATATGGGTTTGGACACAATTACATTAATTAGGCACCTAGCATTCAAAAATATTATTAAACAATACAAATAATTAATATTATAATATAGATATATCAAGTTATAGGCGTTGATAGATTATACTGGAAACATGATTTTTAATTGAGTTAAAGGAAATAGAACAAAATGGATCAATATTTTTTTTTTATTATTTACTAAGTTCACGATCAGTGTTGGGAATTATCTAGATAAAATTATTTTTTTAATTATCTTATCTAGATAAAAATAATTAAATCATCTAATTATTTCATCTGGATAAATTTAATGGTTATCTGTGGTAATTTATCCAGATAAATAATATAATTATAAGAATATTTTTAAATATTGAAATAGCCAATAATTTATGAGAATCGAGTAGTGACTCCAAATACCAACATTATTATAGTTAAAAAAAAGAAATATTTACTAAAATATTATCAGTTTTATTTTGTTATTTTATTTTTATTCAAGTTGTATTAAAAATTAAAATTGTATATTATTTTAGTTGAAAAATAACATTAAGAATTTATTAATTAATAAATATTACCTAATTAGTAATTACTAATAAATTACATTATTTATAATATAATTTAAAAACAAATTATCTATTTTTTTTATCTAGATAAAAAAAAATTATGTTATATTTTATCTTATCTAGATTAAATAAATAAAACATGCGTAATGAACCGTATGATTTACATTGGTACTTTATATTTATAATATTATAATATTATAATAATATATAGGTACATACTCCATCCTTTTTTAAAACCAGCTTTTTATTTGGTTTTCGCTGAGGCTTTTCTGTCATTGCTGGCTTAGTGATTACGGGCAGGGGAAACCACGCCTTGTGAGCCACACGGCATTTAGTTCTGTCAGAAGTCGATTTTCTGACTAGTTCAGCTTCGGTTAAGTTTTCTCTGGGCAACTATAATAATAAACAGGATATTATTTATTTTCAAATGCAATCAAACGTTTAAGGAATAGAACGAGTCATGAAACTTTTTCCTGAAGTTAGGATAGATTTGGCTATCTACGCGTGTATTGTCGTAACATATTTTAATAAATATTATATAGGTAACAAAATATAGTTCATGGATTTATAAATATTAATACGTACCTCATATATTGTTTTAGAAGTCCGTGCAAGTTTCGTCTGTTGAATGCCTAAAAATGAATACGAAATGTCAAAATAGGTATAGAATACACTATCTAACTATTATAACTATTATATTTAAAATATACATAATAGTATATTTTACTTTAAGCAGTGATTAAACTGGCTAAAGAAGGGGGGCAGAGGCAAGGTTAAGCGTCCTCTTTGATTTAAGTCCCCGAAAACCGAGAGGACCCTTAACAAGAAATTATTATTAACGTGAAATTCTATATAAATTATTTTTGATTTGTCTTATTAATAAAATGTATAAAACTAATACATGTTAAAATTTAAAATACATTTTTATAACATTTCAATTTATAATTTACAATTTATTTTTACTGAGTAAGCATAATTATATGTGTATATGTTGGATCATTTTTTTTTTGGAGAAAATATAATTTATGAGTATTACAAAAAATTCCTATTAGTTATTACGTACCTACTTATATAGTTATTATTTGCTAAAATAAATATAATTAAATTTAACGACATTTAACGACAAACGTGTTTGAAAATATAGATAAGTACCTACTACTTATAAATACTTAATCCTTGCGTTAGATTTTAAACTACACTTACTAATGTTTTTATACTTTCCGTTTGTCACCATCGTGTTAACTGAAATGACTATAACTGAATTAGTGAAACTAATTGAATCGGTAAGTAAATAGTTTTCTAATCCAGTAAAATATACTAGTAGCGGGTGAATAAACAGCCATACACGAACAAAATATTTTCGATTAATAAATTAATGTTGATTGAGTTTCCCAGTCGAACATTCGTTAATAAACAAATAATATACATAGCCAGAATACTAAAAAAAACGGCGATCGAACACATCAATCATTGCTTTTTTTAAATTATTTTTGCATACATATTACATTATTTATATAATGTAGGTAGTTATCTATTTAAATTCTTTTGGATGACTTAGATAAAATAAAATAAATATTCATTTTACACTTACTATAGTATCAAAATAACTATAATATGCATATATAGCCATATTTAGGTAGGTATATCTCAAAAATTTAGGTATGCCTACCTTGCAAATAATTGGTACACCACTACTCGTATACCACTGAATCATCGCTATTTCATAAAACTACTTATTGTGAATTTGAAATTTGAAATTAATACCGTGCCTATATTTTTTTTTTGGTTACACTATAAACTACTAATAGAAACCTCGTTCTAAATTGTTAATGTATTTAGCTATACAAATTAGACAATTTATAAATTTTTGATTACAAAATGATTTTTTATCGATATATTTATAAAAAAAAAACTAAAAAATATTTCAAATTTCAAATGCTAAACTAACTTGAAACTGGAGTTCTCCCAGGTAAGCGACCTATCACCAGATACATTCAATATTTTTACGGCTGACATTCGTAAAATCGCATATACCTACTATTATGGGAACCAATGCAGATGACACTACAAATCTTTCACCTGGAAATGATAACCCTGTAGATGCAATTAATTTTCTACAAACACATTTAAACTTAATTGATGAGTGATAACTGGTCATTCAATTTTAGAATTAAGATAAACTCAGACAAATCAATATATATATAGTTATAACTGTCCGTCTATTGTTAGCTTTTTTTTTTTGTCCAATGAAATTGTTATAACTGTTTTCGTCTCCAACGATAATAATATTATGATAAATCCATAGAACTTATACTCAGATTACGGGGTCTATTGATAAATCATAATATGTTATTTTTGACTAGATAAGATAAATTTTAATTTTATATTAATAGTAACCTCTTACAAATTATAGTTTTTTTTTCAATTTATAATTGTACATTTTAAGTTAAGATAAGAACTAGGTGATTACAATTTAGTACTTACTTTCTTATAGTTAAAACAAAACAAACACATTTTTTAAAAGTAGATTATAATATTAAATAAATCTTAAAAATCGGGTAAGCGGAAGTCGCTATAATATTACTATGTATATATTTGATGATATTGTGATTAAAGAAAATTTATTTTACTAAATAGCATTAGTACAACAGTAGGTTAAATTCCTTTTTAGCAAAAAAATTAAATTTGAAAATATCATTAGGTATATACAATTTTATAATTTACCCTACACACGAATAATATTTTTAAATATTACAACAAAATAACTGAAATCGTAATTATTGATTTTCATATGTAATTTCGTCCAAATTTGAACTTACAATATCTATAAAAGAGTCAAAACATTTTGAAAATGTTATTATGTATAGAAAATTACAAAATACACATTTTATGAAAATTTGAAGTACCTACTTACGGTTAATAGTTTTTGAATAACGACAAAATAAGAAGATTTTTATACGAGAATTTGTTAATATGCGGGTGAATATCCCGTATTAAATAGTGAACACAACTGTGGAGGTTTTTATTATAGGTGGGTATGAGTTTATGTTATATTATGTACAAAGCGTCAAAGCAGTGCGTTTTCTTTTTTACAATTTATTATTGCAATAATTGTATGTTGAGACATTTTTTTTCTTCCTCGTACTACCTATGAATTGTTAATTTTTCTGCATGTTTAAATATATTTTTAAATATGTTTATTCATACTCATATTCATGAGTCGGCAAGAATTAGCTAAGGTATACTCAGTGGTCAAAATGGCTCAAGATAAGTGGAGGGATGCCTTACAATTTAGATTTCCTGATATCGTCATAACATTCTTCTATTCATCATATAACAAAAAAGTAGAGGGATGCCATCCTTCCGTATCCCCCCCCCCCCCACTTCGAGCACGGGGTATACTAATTCATATTAAAATGTGTGAGATGGACAAAAACATAATATATATAAATACCTAACCATCTCAAAAATATTAATAATAAAAAAATCGATACCCTAGACCTAACTAAGCTTTTGTAACGTATACAATGTAGAAATTAATAACAATAACAATTAACAACAACAACAACAATAATAAATTAATATTATTTCGTTTATCGTATCTGTTGTTAAGATTGTTACGGTTTTGTTGTGGTTCAGTGGTGCCGGGTGGACCGGCGAACGCAATTATAATATTACAGTCATTCGCCACGGCCAGCGGCGGGAACGTAATAAATAATAATATTAATTTATTTGGAAACCGATCACATGGCGCCATCTAGCGGCTTTCCGATGCGGGTCTGTCGCGCTCGGCGGTCGGTCGGACTATGGACAGAAACGGTGTAGGTACCGTCGTTCTACCTTGTCACGGTGTCCAGTTGGATGCTAGATATATAAGCTACCAGTTTGACACCACTGTGTAAGAAGGTCTGACGCGCGGTTACCGCCCAAATCGCCGAATGGTGAAAAAAAAAAAAGTGGACATAAAACTGTTTGAGGCGCGCTGCGTGAGTACACACTCTGTCGTATCTATTGTGTAGCACCTCTAACCAATCCTCGCGGTGCCGTTCGTGCTCTCGACCTTCGTAAAATTTTTATTTTTTTTTTAATTTCTTAATTTAAAATTTTGCATTGTAGCACTCAACCATATTATTACCATATTATTATCATCGTTTTTTTCCTCAGCAGTACTTACTCTATTCAAAAACTTACTTGCTTATAATTTATTTTCCGTTTGTTAATATTTATCTCATAATGTATATAAATATATACGGTGGAATAAAAAATATATTCGTTATTATTATTACTGTAGAATATCCGACTACATTGTTATGATTTATTTTAAAACATTTTTATTTTTAATAAGCCAACAAATAAATATTACAATGGCTACAAAATGTTTAAGACATATGATATTATTACGCGCTGCACATTGCAGCTGTATAGAATTATTTTATTAATTGTACAACTTGTAAGAAAACCAAACGATCTTTTTTTAAATGTTTTGTACCAAGTGGTTAGGTTAGGTACCTGTTTTTAAATGTTTTTTCTTGTTAATTGTTTTTTCTTCATATTTTTTTTATGTAATTACTAATTTGTGTATCTTTTAAAAAAACGACTTTGACAACCCTATAAAATGTATATTATAAGAAATAAATGTATTGTGCAGTAACTATAATATTATGAAATGGAAAAAAAAATAGTAGATAGGTTCTTACTAGATAGGTAGTGTTTTTCAAACGAGAACCACCCTATTTTACTGTTAATTATTTAGTGGATAATTGTTTTGATGTAAGTATAATAATAATAATAATAATAATAATAATTTATTTACGGAAATAAATTCCAATTACAAAAATATTGTAGTGACAGTTTGTGTTAAGTGCACATAATATGGGTTACAACTTAAAAGTAATGTGAATATAAATAACATAAAACAGAACAAAATAGAGAAAAGAACAAAAGAATAAAGAGAAAAAAAAAAAAAAAGTATATGTATACAAATATTAAATATTAAATAACGATTTAAACTTAAAGATATTATATAAAAGCAGCATAATATGAATAAATAATTACATTGATAGTATAGTGGTTATAAAATATGTAGGTAGAAGAAATAAAAAAAGGGGAAAATATGATATAGAGAGCAGAGAAATAGAAGAGGATAAGAGATGATTAGATCAGATATTAGACAAATTAAATAAGGTAGTGTTAAATAAATCTAAGTCTATAGTTGAATTACCTGCTGACATAAGTATATTTGCAGGGGTATATAGCATATAGTTTGAAGAGATAGAGGAAAGGTAAAAAGTGAAATTATTTCTGGAATTAGATTGGTTTACTCTAAAATTTAAACGTTCGATTAATTCGGGACAATCTATAATATTATGTAATAGTTTATATAAAAATTTACAGTTTAAGATAATAAATCTTTTATTTAGGGGCATTATTTTAAAGAGATTACAAACGGTTTCATATCCAGAATGAGGAGTTCTTTTATAATGATATTTATATGATAGGTATCTTAAAAAGTTATTCTGTACAGTATACCTAGGTATATACTTAATTCAAAATTCAACGAATAGTTTCTCAGTTATAAAAGTGTTTATATTAAGGATAATATAGCTATATTCCTTTAAGCATTTAAGTTATATTATTGTTGTACATACAAATTAAGTACAATTTTACACAAATAAATAATAATACATTAAAATATACGATTTATATTGGAATATAAAAATGTATGTACGTTATCAACATACAAACATGGCAAAAAGAGGAAATTATTTTACACTTTAAGTGTTTTTTATTAGTACTATCGCCTTAAAATCCAAACAAAATAATATAACTTCTATTTATTCGTTTATTGTTAAGTTTGAAATTAAAATTATTAAAAAAAATGTACATTTTCCATCAAATTAATGATGACTTTGTATAGTTAAAGAACATGATAAGAAATAAAATAATAGAAACAAATATTAATTTTAATAATTTTAATATGCTATCAAGTTTAAAATAAAAACTTAATATTTTTAAATTAAAGACTTAACGTACTTACTAGAAAGTTAAATTCCTAGTAAATCAAAGGAATGAAATCATAGAAGTTACAATTGTACTCTTTCTGAGTGATAGTTAATGTCATTTATTGTAATGAATATAGTTTGTGAGTTTTTAAGGTTTTTACGATCTAAAAACCGCCTACGAGTCCAGGGGAATTGCCACGTGACATATAAGCCGCACCGCGCGTTGGCCCTAACGTCAGGTCTGTGGAACTGTTTATTCGTTTATGATTTGTAAAAAAAAACTTAAAATTGTCTTGTTTTTAAAGACATATTGTTCAGTGTTCAGACCTTCTATACCAAACAAAACGGTGATAAGGAAATCTGCCGCCCGACCTACCTTACTACACCGCTACGATCAGCTGCTGTTACCGGTTAGCCGTCAATGCGCGTACACGAGTTTTTCGCATTCTGATACCGGTGTGGGTGCGTTACTGGAGACCGTCTTGCCGTTTTTACGTGTTTTTTGTACCTACTGCACCATACCTTTACCTCACCATCACTTCTTCAACCCAGGCACCTCACTATCCGTTTCACCATCACCCAGGCATTTCACCATCAATTATCACCGGCATCAAGGAGCACTATAGAAGCGTCAACCCCGATACGGTTTTTATTGAATTACCAATTATTAATATATTATTGTCATTTTGAATTATTGTAATTAGGTTTAAAAGCGTTACGCCGGCCGGCACATTTGTGTCCTTAAATTATTATTATATTGGAAATAGTAGGCCGTCACCCGGCATAAAAACAAAACACCTACAACTTTGATTCTTGATAAATTACCCATACTATCGTAGAGTCCACAATTACCGTTTTACACCACACATATTATTGAGTTTGAGATTAATATTATTAAAAAAAAATGTAAATTTTCCATCAAATCAATGATGACGTTGTATACTGTAAGGACATTTTTACTTTGTATAGCTTTGATAAAAAAAAACAAATTAATAAAAGTGAATTTAACACTTTTAAAAAATTAACCCTTTACGAAAATGTATTTATTTTAACCCTTATAAATAATAACCCTTTTTAAATGAACCCTTCTTAAATTCAACTTTTTCTAAAAAAAATATCCTTCTAAAAATAAAAACTTTTTTTACCTTTCTTTGAAAATATCCCTTTTTAAAAAAATAACCTCTTCATTAAATTAACTATTTTTAAAAAAAATAACCCCTTTAAAAAGTCAACTATTTGTAAAAATGTATTGTTTTAACTCTTTTAAATAGTTGACCCATTGTGACAATTTAACCCTTTTTTAAAATACTAATCTACACACAAACATTCGTTTATATATAATATATATAATTGAATCCTAGTTGCATTACGGCTTTGTCGTGAAGTATTTGATCGTTTCGGTCGTGGCATGGTATTGTTAATGAGAATATCGACACAATAAAACAAAGTTGTGCGTAGAAAATGCGTGATTGTGTAATAATAATACATATTTTATTTTATTTTGTTTTTGTTTATTTAAATGGTTGCTATTGATTACAAAAAAATATTATAATTATTTTTATTATTTTTATCTATATATATAAAAGATAAGATTGGACATGTATTCCGTCTCCGTGGTGATTCAAAAAAGATTATTTTACTCCGTGGCATTGTTGAATCATTTGTTTTGTGGCGGGCCCCCGCCACAATATTCCCCCTCTTCGGTCCCCCTGCTGCGGTTGGCGATACCAACCCGCGTCCGGCATGTCACGGCGTCTCCACGGACGTCGCGGTGTGCCGGGCGCAACTCTACCTCTCTGGTAATGACTCTCAACGCGTACACACGTACCAGCTCGCGACGCGAACTCGCTAATCCTGAGCCTCTGGGCCACGCGACCCACCTAACGCATCGACCCGGTACAGCCGTCAAAGGTCGTCACGCCGTTCACGCTCCCGAGCCCACTTTGGTCAATTTACGACCGGCACCAACGCTCGCTCGAGTTCCGCCGCACGTTCAACATTTTGCCGACGATGTTCGGTTCCGGACATAGCACCGTCGTTACCACCGCAGCACAACCGGTCCTCTCTTCTCTGTAATAATTAATAACTTCTTTCGGCTCAATAAATTACAAATTATATCTCAATTCAAGCTCAACGTGTTACCTACTCTCTTCATCCCAAACCATCTACCTACAGGTAATACAAACAACATGTTGGCTACGGAGGAAGCCAGCACGAAGTCACATCAACACCGTTATCAACACTCCCCCTTCCCTCGTACGCCACATTGCAATCAAATATTTACATTGGAATCTAGTTGTTTATATTACGAGTATATATATATGTATATTGACAAAAAATAATAATACAAATCAACAAAAACGCCCGATTAACCAATAGCAACCAATATAATATTATATTATTATAATAATATTATTATTCACCGGTGGATTTTCCTAAAATATTTTTCATATAAACCTTCTCCGTGAAATACTCTTTCGTTTAAATCAAGAAGATACGATAAGTAGTTTAGCCTGTATAAAGATTTTCATTTCACATTTTTATAGTTAGATATTATATTATAATTTATATTTAAAAAGTAAAGCAAATAGTTTTTTTTTATTATTATTATTATTATTATTAATACTAACCCATTGCAACCATTTATAAACAAAAATTTCCATCGGAAATCTCAAAATTCCCGTTTGAGCACCTTTTTAAATTAGCCTATCTTTTAAGTTGGACCAAATTACACACAGTGTAAGAAATGTCATCAAGATCGTTCCAGTAGTTTCAGAGTTAATCCCAGACAAACATTGTGACACGAGATTTTTTATATATAAGATATATAAGATTGACAAAAAATAATAATATAAATCAACAAACATGCGCGATTAACCTATAGCAACCAATATAATATAATACACTATTGCGCCACTGTTGTATTTTTGAAATGAAGTTTTTTATGGCACGATGCTGGGCAAGCCGGGAAAAAACGTTCCTGATGAAATACTATAATTTATAATATATATTAAACAATTATTTTAACCAAAACATCCAACTTTTTTTTATACTGATCGATTTAGTAATGCGATAATACTTTTTAAAACAGATTTGAATTCGTTATTTTATCTAATAGTCAGTCCACTTTTCCCAATTTCACCCCTAACCTCTAAAAATTAAGCTTGAATATTTTGAAATTTTGGAATTCCCATGATACTACTCACTTTTTACATCTAGATTTCCTACTTTTCCAGTGGATTTTCCAAACATTTTCTTTCGTAAAAACCTTCTCCTGGCAATTACGAACATCTTAAAAAAAATTTGAGCCAAATCGGACCAGCTGTTCTCGATTAGTGAGGTAACGTACATTTTTCACGCTCCATTTTTATAAATATAATATAGATAGTTCAATTATTATGTGCATATACATTTTTTTTAAGCGCAGTTTTAAAACAACTAAAATCAATTGTTCACTATCGATGTGGAACGACGAATCGCTACAACTATAGATATTATGAATGTGCTTTCAGAAGACTTACGATCGGCGGTAATATCTCACTATATTCACATAGTACCATCGTTAAAAACCAATAAATTAGATTCTCATAGGAGCGATAATGTATTGGTTTAACAATGATATTGTGTGATTCAAAAATATATTTTTTAGTTTTTAAATCAAAAAAAATTCAAAATTAACAATAAATTGTAGAGACATGTATTTTTCACCAAATATTTGTAATAGATTTTTCAAGACATAATAATATGTATAATTTTAAAAATATTTTGAATATTATTTGAGTTAGGTATATCTATAAATATTTTAAAATGTCTTATATTTTTACTTAATTTAGTATTTTTTCCATTTTAGTAATATTTTATTTGTGATTAAGTTAAAAGCTTGAAAATTCAATAGAAGAACCTAAACATTTTACAAGTCTTTAATTTGTTCATATAACAGATAAAAATAACGAAAATACATACTGGTGCCAAACTATTTTTTTAAGCTTTTAAATTTCAAATGTTCAGGTACCTAATTATAAGTTAAATTATATATTGAAAGAAAAAATAACGACTTTAGTAAGTCAGTAACTAATAATATTATTATTTATTATTTGCATATGACATATTCGACTTTAGATAACGTGAGAAATGTTATAGATAAAGTTAATAAAATTAAAACAAATAAATAAATATGATAATTAAGATAACTAGTCAACTATTTAAAAACAAGTAATAATAAAATATATAAAATGTTAGTATGGTAGATTATAGTAGGTATAATAAATTATAATAACATCAATACTAATAACAATAGAAATCACAGACGAGTATTTAGTTCTTCAAGCCATTTTATGGCTGTTGATCCGCCCTCGTGTAGTTTTGTTAATCCTCCTTTGAACATTGTGATGGGACACGACTCAACCATATGTTTGATTGTCTGCGTTTCTCCACATTCGCAAAGTGGAGAGTCTACCATTCCCCATTTGTGAAGTAGGTAGTTGCGTCTTCCTTGTTCCGTTCTTATTCGATTAAGCGTTGTCCATATAGCCCTTGTGCCATCCCAGCCAGGGACTTTTTTAAATGGTTCTTTGATCAGGTCTTTATTACGGGGTTCTGACTGTTCCCAGCGTGTCGTCCATAGGTACTCAACTGATTCGCTTTGAGTTTCTGCATGCCATATGGGAGCTCTAGACTTAAGGCGTAATGGCGGATGTTCGAGGATGTCAATTTGTAGTGGCAAAACTGGTAGCAGGCTTTTTAGCTTATGTAATGTCTTTGTGGTGTGCAGGGGCGGACTGGCCCAGGGTGCTATACACCAAGTAGCACCCCGGGCCCCCGTTTGTATTTATGATCCGGGCCCCCGATTACCACAGTCGGTATACGGTATAATACTGGTATAATACGGTATTTTAAAAAATAAAAATAAAATAACATATTTCAACATCTCTACAAATAAACAACATGTTATTCTTAATTTTTTTTTTATATTTACTTATAAAACTAAGGGCTCTTTCCTAATTTAGGTAGGTTTGAAAAAAAAATTACGGACCCCTAATTAATTTTGCACCCCGGGCCAAAAATAGCCAGTCCGCCCCTGTTGGTGTGTGATAGTCTCCTTAAGTCTGGGGGGGCTATATTCGAAAGGGTGGGTAACCATATTGTCTGAGTGGACCTGACTGTACCTGATATGATACGCATGGTATGGTTTAGTTGTACGTCAATTTTAGCGCAATGAGCACTTCTAGCCCACACGGGTGCACAGTATTCGGCTACGCTATAAACCAACGCTAGTGCTGTAGTCCGGAGTACATTGTTGTGGAAGCCCCAGGTGGTGCTAGCTAACTTAGCCATAATGTTGTTGCGTGATTTTAGTTTATTTTTCGTTCCCTCCAGGTGTTGGTTATATGTTAGGGTCCTATCAAATTTCAGACCGAGGTATTTGGGACATTCTTCTGATACAATATTTTCTCCATCAATTTGTATCTTTAATTCTCTGTTTGCTTCTCGGTTGTTAAGATAGAAAACCTTTGTTACAGACTTGCTTGGATTTAGTTTTAAATGCCACTTTCGAAAATATTTTTGTATGATTATTAGATCATCGTTTAGCGTTTCCTCAAGTTCTGTGAAGGTTCTGGCTTGGGCGACAAATGCTACATCATCAGCTTATATGAATTTTCTTGAGCTCGTGCAGGCAATGTCAGCAGTATATGTGTTGAAAAGAATTGGTGATAATACAGATCCCTGTGGTAGTCCATTTTATGGTATTTTGTAACTGCTTACTTTCCCATTGAGAGATACACTGAATTTTCTGTTAGAGATTAGGTTCTCTAGTAGTCTTAGCGTTGTTTTACATTTTATTATTTTAGCCAGTTTTAGTAATAGTCCTCTCTTCCAGACCGTATCGTACGCAGCTGACAGATCCAGAAAAACTGCTCCGGATTTTTCCTGCCGTTGGAAACCATTTCAATGTGCGTTGCTAGTGCAAGGGTTTGGTCACAACAACTTCTATTTTTCCTGAAACCGGCTTGTTCTACAGGCATGGATTCTTCTAAGAGTGGTTCTAGGCGTCTTAGGAGGAGTCTTTCAAACAGCTTGTACATTGTTGACAGCAGGGATATAGGACGGTAGTTTTTTGGGTTCCTGGCTTCTTTGTTGGGTTTCAAGATAGCTATCACTTTAGTTTCGCGCCAGAGTCTCGGGAGAACATTAGTGCCTGCTATTTTACTGGCCAATTTTGCAATCCAGCAAATGCTTCGTGGTCCTAAATTTTTAAGGAATTCTGGAAGGATTCCATCTACTCCAGCTGCTTTTCCGTTTTTCACAGATTTTAATGCGTTATAGACCTCTTCAGCAGTGAACTCGTTCATAAGAGTCGACTTTTCTTTGCAACTCCTTAGCTCTTCTTGGAATTCCCTTTTCACCTCGATTTTTTCGTTTTTTGGGGTTTAATATTTGATGTTTTACATAGTATATTAGCAACATCGCCGGCAGCTACACTACCTTTTTTTGTGTTTTTGATTTTTTATATTTTTTGAATTTTTTTGAAGGGTATTTTATTTTTTATGGTATTTACGCGATGATCACGTGCGTCAGTGGGGTAGTTCTTAAAAGGACTGTTTTTGTCGAATGAGCCAGGAGATTCGTGGATGTTTGGCTGTCGGTTCGATGCTATTTGGTTTCGTGTATTCATTGTTTGATCCGTGGAAAAATCTTTGAGAGATTCGGAAAACTGACCAGGAATACACTACTCACAGGGGAGACCTCGAGAAGGTATAGCATCACCTCCCCCACTAATAATATTATTCGTGGGATTGGATAATATTATGTATTTACTTAAAAAGTAGAATAAACAATGACAAAATTTAAAAAAAAAATCGTGTTTACTGTTTTCAATATTAATCAAAAAGAAACTTAGGTGTATGAACATTTAAAAATTAAATATCAATAAACACTATAATAAGTGATTATTTTATATTTTAGTTGTATGCCAATGTCAGATATAAATAATATTTACTACCCATCAAAGAAACCAATGTGAAAATAAAATAAATTTATTTTCAAATTTCGAAAATAATAGTAGATGAAAAAATCAATAATTTACACAATATAAAAGCTTTTGATTTAAAAATAGGACTAATTAATTGATTACAAACATTAAGTTCAAACATCTCCACTGGTTTTGGCTTTGCCATTTTGGGATACGTAATATAAAAATACAATAACTAATGATAATAATATAGAGAATCATACTATCTAAATGTGGTATTTAAATTATTCCTACCTAGCGATTACAAACAAACAATGCAAAAAAAACGACGCAGGGGGCATTAACCATGGATGTATTGTGATGGTGTATTAAAACTATTTAAAAATTAAACAAATAAAATATAATAATTGATGAACTTCGCTTATTTGCTAGTCTATTACAAAATAGAGACGTCTAACTTTTTTTTTTGTTTTATCGATTCACACTCAAAATCTAAATTTCGTACCTATAACAGTTTCGGTGACGTCTCAACGTGACGGTGGACGCACGACGTTGTGGCTATGCGGTCGACATCGGCAGGAATATAGAGACATCAGTTTTTTGAAAGACCCTCGAACGGCTGGCGGACAGCCACGATATAATATTGAGTCCTCTCTGGATGGAGTCGTTGACGTTGCCGCCGACGTAATTATTGAGCGTGGTCTTCGATTTCGTGTGGCAGCAAAAACATTCAGTATTTACCTATAAGAAGTGATTACCTTACGAGTGTCATATGGTTAATTAACTATAGTTTATAGACTATATTATGTAATTTATATTATATATACCTATAGTGGCTATAGATATTATATATATATATATATATATATATATATATTTAAAATGTTAAAGTAATCATATACCTAATATTTAATAAGGATATCATAATTATAATAAAAGAAAAATAATATTTTATAAAATTTAAAAATTTAAATTTAAAATTTTTTTTTTATATTTAAAAATATCATTACTTACTCTATTATATACTCTGTTGAACAGAGTCTGTTCGGTAAGAGTAAAATTAGTAAGTACCCATAGACCATAGTAAAATAAAATAAAGCTTATAATTTAAACTTCTGCTTAAACTGTTATTTGAATTGTAACAAAATAATTATTATCGTTATTCTTCGTTTAAACATCTAATTTCATCCAAATTTGAATTTAAAATGTCTTTAGGAAAAATTGTGTTATATATATTTTAGATTTTTAGTTACAGTGTAAACTACTTAGATATAAGAAACCTTGATTTAAATGCTTAATGTATTTTATTTCACAAATATAAATAAATCATAATAATGACCTTTAAACATTTTGCAAATATAATAAATGATAAATAGTGTTTATAACCATAACGGGGTGGAGATACGGAGCTGTTGATATTTAGTTTTTCTTTTTAGTTGAATCACTTAAATTTAAATTTTGATATTTTATTATTATCTGTAAAGAGCACCGTGGTCATACATGTGGAATAACAATGTAAATATCTTAACTTTAAGCGAAACGAAACTTTAAGCAATTATTATTTTATTTCCCACTATAAATAGTTTCAGAAATAATATTATAAATCAATAGATTATATTATTGAAAAAAGCCCTCTTGGTATATTATTTGGAATCTAAATAAAACTGATAGTTTTCAAACTAATTTCACCTATCGAATTATTCAAACTATTTTGGGTTTTCGATTTTTTTTTTTTTTGCTTAAAATGGGTATAGTTACTTGGTCGTTAGTATAAAAGTGTTAAAGTTATATATATTATGATAATTAAATTTAATAGTACCTACCTATTAAATAAGACACACTGTCTTTAACTTCTTAAGAAAATACGTAGGCAGGTTCTATACTTGTTTAAAATGTAGTCCTAATATCAAATTTATTCTATAGTATTATATATTTTTCTATTGAACGCACAAACTATTATTACTAACGTAATTAAACGACTTCTACATCGTGTCAGGTTCATGGTACCTATACATATACCTGTAATGAGCGCTGCTAAGAAAACACGTTTGGTACCCATATTATATATGGTCTAGATCAACTGAAATTATTCTGTGTACTTATGTGTTTTTCTTTTAACCGACATACCTAATAAGAGGTCACTGACCCTGGCACTGCAAAGGTAAAATGTTGTTACAAAAATAGTTTTACAAATTAGCAACCAATTCGTAATAATTCGTAACCACAAATTTGGAATTTGTAACTTAAGTATATAATAAACCGATATTTGATAAAAAAATCAATAAAAAATCTATATTTAATATAAAATCAATAAAAAAACTGTTATAAATAAATAAATATAAACTTGATAAAACAATTTATATCCAAAAACTCTGTATTAAATAAAAAATCTATAATTAATAAAAAATCTGTAAAATATAAAAATATATAAACTTGATAAAACAATATATCCAAAAAATCTGTATTTAATAAAAATCTATATTTGATAAAAAATCTAAATTTAATAATAAATCTATATTTAATAAAAAAAAACCTATATTCGATTAAAAAATCTATATTTGATTAAAAAATCAATAAAAAAATCTGTATTAAATAAAAAAATATAAACTTGATGGAACAATTTATATTCCAAGATCAGTATTAAATAAAAAATCTATATTTGATAAAAAATCAATAAAAAATCTATATTTAATAAAAAAAAATCAATATTTTACATATAGATTTATTATTAAATATAGATTTTTTATTGATTTTTTTTATCAAATATAGATTTTTTTTTAAATATAGATTTATCCAAAAAATGTAAAAATATGTATTATTATTATTTCCATAGTTCATAATATTATTTTAGTTGCGATAGCGTCCAGTTACCTCGGAAAACGGCACTCAGCCGAATCAACGGCTTTTGCCATCGACCATTGTGGCTAGGTATTTTGTGACAGGGGAACCATCTATCAACCAACAATAATTGCTCCAAAATAATACCTTGGACACGCCACTAGCTACTCTGATATAAACCAAAGCATTTTTAATTCGACGGAAAACGCTACGGAATATGAAGCGTTCGAAACGCGGTGGAATACGTAGTGTATGGGGCCGGCCTATTGGCTATTACCACCAATTTTCATAATAGGTCAATTCATTATAATTTTTAAACTAACAAAGCCAAACGTGAATTAAGTACTGATCGTTAATTGCTATGTATTACGCACTTACAAGACGAAGACAACAAATGCGTGTGTATATATGGTAGTCCTCCTGGCTCCTAATATGTTATAATATGATGAGTGATGACAGATGGAATAGGCAAGCCCAGATTAAGAGGGGCTACGTACCCGGTGGCCGGGGTCAACGCATGTAAAGTGTCCATATAGTCTTCTAGGCTTAAAATTACATTGAGTGGTAACTGGTAATTTCGACGCCCCCAACAAAAAAGGACGTAACTCACTTTTACGATTTTTTTTTTTTTTCAATGTGGTGTTACTGTTTTTCTGGTTGTCCGGTGACGCTGATTGTTGTATTTAATCAAACAAAGACGTTGTGAATAATAAGATTGAGTTACTACCATCTTCGTCGGAAATCCAGTAACACCAGTAAAACCACTTTGAAAAAAAAAAAAAAATATTGTAAAAGTGAGTTACGTCCTTTTTCGTTGGGGGCGTCGATTTGTACTTTTATAGTCCTACAAGAATGATTTTTTTTCTTGTTTGAACTAACAGGCGTTCGTTGGGGCCCGACACCCGCCTATCATGTTTACCACCACGGGCATGGCAATAATGGGGGCACATGGCTATTTTTTCATTGGTGGGGGCCCACAACCATGTATAGACCCCTGGGCCCCTGAAGGTGTAGGCCCTAGAGAGTAGTATTATACATTTGTATGTTCTAAGCTTCTTTTTTACAGGGAGATTCCTTAAATTTAAGCTGCCATTTCTACATGCTCCACTGTGTAACACAAAATTTTAAAAAGTATGGTTTTTAAACAGGTGATTTGATCGTGTAACCAGTGTTGGGTAGTAACGTAACGCAAATTACAAATTACTGTAACGCAATTACTTTTTCAGTAACGCAGCAGTAATTTCATTACATTTTACTTACAGTAACGCAATTGTAACGCAATTACTTTTTAAAAGTAATTTCTATGAAGTAACGCACTAATGCGTTATTTTCCACGTTACTTATTAAAATAATAGTTTTGAATGTAGTACAAAAATAAGCTAATAAGATATTCCAGAAAAATTAAAAATCAATTTTATTTACTTTTGATTCCGATAATAGTTAACAATATTATTAAACATTCCAGGAATTAATGTTATTACTTTTATTATCAGAAAGAAAAGAGTTCGGCTTAAAAATAAAATTTAATTAAAACTAATTATGAGTAAGCCACCTATCGGCTATCAACCTATATGGCTATAGGTACGAATTTAAAACTGATATACCTACCTATACCGGCTACCTCGATGTTAATATCTTACCAGACTGCAGTCAGCATTTCCAATTAATACTATATACTATATAGACATATAGTATAAATATTATACAATATATTATATTAATACGATTTATGAATACCATAGGAATACCATACGATTACCAATTACACTGTATTATTTAGTTTCACTTATTTATTAGAAAATAACTTGCCTTATTGTTGTATTTAGTATTAGAGACATGTATAGTTTGAGTTTAAATGTATACAATTAAATTTAACTATATAGGTACCTACTTTACTATATAGCCATATAATAAATAATAATTAATAGGTGAGATGAATGATAGTTGTACATTTACATATTATTTTAAATGTTGTACACTAGGTATCACTAGGTAGTAGGTCTAAAATATATTGTAAAATATATCATATTATGAATTGAATATGGTTCGAAACAAATGATAACTGTTATCAGAGATTAAAAAAAAAAAAGTAACGTTATTTGTAACGCACTACCACTACTTTATTTATGAAAAAGTAACGTAACTTGATAAAAATAATTTTAGGTAACGCAAATTTAATTTAAATAAAAATATGTGAAGTAACGAGTAACGTAATTCCATTACTTTTTAAAAGTAATTTACCCAACACTGCGTGTAACACACAGAATTGTCAATTGTGTATATGCCGTATCTATATCGTTTGTTACACAAACAAAATATTTATGTAATTATTTTTAGTTTAGTAGTATATGTCACTTTTTTAAGTATAAAAGAACAATTTGATAAATATATATTATTTATTAAATATTATTTTATTTACTAAGACAATTATTATATTGAATATAATATTATTATTTAATTATTTAAATATTTATATTGAAAATAAAAATGAAAAATTACATAAATATTTAGTTTGTGTAACAATTCTGTAATGTGTTAAACTGGATCACGCATAAACTGTTTAAAAATCATACTTTTTTAAATTTTGTGTTACACGGAGGAATATGTAGAAATGCCCGGTTAAACTGATGAAATTTCCCTGTAAAAAAGGTGCTCAAAACATACATTACACTTTTTGAGATTATTTATTATATTTACTAATTTATATTCGTTTTATAGTAATATTTAGAGCTTAAACTAATTTTTGCCAATAACATAATTGCATATTATAAAATATAAAACTTATATAAAATATAATAATATACGTACATGGTACATTTTACGTTGTAATAGTTTGAAGGTCCACTAATAATAATATTATTTTTTGTTTAAAATTATAATTTAGTCCAAAATTTAAATTTAAATGTCTATAAAAAAAATTATGGTTAAATATTTTTTATACTTTTAAGTTTCAGTATAGGTATAAACTATGCTTAAGTATAACTTATATTATTATAAGTATTAAGTTGTTAAGTCTTTGCTATAAAAATTGAACATTATATAAAATAAATAACAATATAAGGGTAGGTACAAAATGATTTCCAAATTTTCGTGATTTTGACAAATTTTAAACTTAAAATGTTAGTAAAAAAATAACAGTACGTATGTATCTTTGATATTTTTTTATTGATACCTATATAAACAATACTTATTATGAAGAACCTATTGTATTAAATTTTAAATCTTTTTCACCAAATGAAAAGTTTTTTTTTATGATATTTTTAAAATTCATTGTAAAATCAATGCATTCATTCCTCCACTCAGAATATAAAATTCAAACATCTTTACTTATTATAATCTACATTATAAAATCATATTATCCGAACACTTTAATTTGAAACAATATAATTATAATATTTCTGTGCAATAGTTATAATATATGTATATAGTGCGTATTACTAACCTACGCTATGTAAAAGCTTCATGAATAAAAATTATAATATTTCCCATTATATTATATCATATTATATATATTTTTTTTTATATTGATCTTAAAGCCCGGCAACCAGGCCATTAGCTGTTTTGTTTTTTGGTAGGAGTGAGTAGGTAGGTACAGTAGGTTTTTGGAACACGTGGCTGCTTGTTTTTGGGAGAAGTTTTTAGTGGGCACCAATAGGTATCTACCATGCACAGGTGGGGGATGGCGGCAATTCTCTTCAGACACCGTGCTGCCTGAAGAAAAATGCCGCCCATGGCCGAGATTAGAACCGGCGACGGTGCGCGTCGCAACCGCCTCCTTAGTCCACTCGACCACTCCGTTCCCCTTATATATATTATATTTTATGTTACCACCTACATACATTCCCACATAATATAATAATTAATATATATTATATATTTATATATAAACACAATTATTAAATTCGAATATATTTTTAAAATATGTATACTTTGGTTTGATAATATTCTAAATTTATATCCTATAAATATAAGAAAGTTATCTTATAAAACATATTTTTATAATTTCATTATAAAATATTAATCTATTACGATAAAAATATAAATTACTTAAATGCTTTTAAGTATATTTTAAAAATATATTAAGAAATATATTTTTTCCGTGACCACGAAAAGGTGTTTTGTAAATATTGTTATCTTTTGATTGCTGTGTGGGAACCGATTGTCTTATTTTTTTAAATTTTTTATGAAAGATTTATCACGGAGAAGGTTCTTATCGCAAAAACATTTGTCAAGTTAATTAACATTTGAGTTATCTGTTAATTAAAATAAACGTGTAAATTATGCACCTATATATATATATTTTTTCTGTCTGTCAGCAATATTATGGATAGTAAGCATGCTTGAGATCAGTATCTTTTCTGATAGAAAAATGAACCTAGTTAGTACTTTTGGGGGTCAAAATTGAAAATTCCAAGTAGTTTTAGAAAGCGTCGAGAAAAACTACAGACAAATTACGAAAAACCGCTAAAAATGGGGTTTTAATTTCTATCGCTTTGTTTATCACCATAGCAACGAATAATAAAAAATAATAATATAAGGACTACGCTAACCACCCAAAATCGTTTTTCATATACAATGGTTTATCATTGTATTCAAATATAACACATCCATTACAACTACTGTACAGCAGTTCGGTACCAACTTGTCCACCTTTTGAAGTAAAACTTCTTTCTTGTGTTAAAAAAATCGTAACGAAAAATGAAATTACAGAAGAAATAAAACGATTTTTAGGATTAACGAAATTAAGGATTCACTTAATCTTCCTCTTTTTATTTCAATAATTTAGCCATTTGTTCCAATAATATGTTCTGCTTGTTCATTCCAAAATGATAGTTAATTTACATTCAAATTTTATCTCGAGGCCATTTTTTAATTTGTTTTATTGTTTTAAATAATTCTGCTTCAATATTATCTTCTTCATAACTTTTTTGATTTTTAAATCTAAAAATAAAATTGTATTATCAAAAACAATAATTTGCAATTGATCAATCTTTAGAGATATATTTACATATCTACTTCTGGTATATTTGGATTTATTTTTACGATTGAAAATTATTTTTAGTTTTATTAAAATATACATAACCCAATGACCTAACCAATGATTTGATTCATTGGATCATTAAAAATGTAAGGCTATAGTTTATTTGATAGTTAAATTTCTTTAGACGAGGCCATAATAAACTTGAACACACATATAGAAAAGTATCTCGATCAAAACGGAAAGATTTACCTATTATATTCCGCTCAAATGATTACACGGCAACATATTATATAATATTATTATTATTATATATTTGTGCAACTAGAATGTGCAACTGACTCAGGAGAATAGACGATATCGACTCTGAGGTTGTTAGTCGTCGTCTTCGAGTATAGTTTGATCACTGAATGCAAAAATAATAGTATTATATTTTGACTTCGCTGGTGACCAAGTACATTTATGTTAGAAAGAATAAAACATTTAGGTATTCTAATATATTTGAATTAAACACAATATGTTTTTACATACCTACTTACTTTTCATTTTAACTATACACGCTAGTTTAGTAGTTTATATTTTAAATACCTAAACTGCCCTTTTATTATATATTAAGAAATAACTATTTCCAAAGTTTCATTTTTAGTATGATGTTGTATTAATATAATATACTAGCTGATCCGTGTCCACTGACAGCCAAAAAGAAGGTTATATTTTTACTGCATATTTATGTAAGTATTTGCATGCCAATTTGACTATATTATCGGGTTTCAAATGAGTGAATGAATTATGTTTATTTTAATTGTTCAAAACTTCTCGTTAACTATATTAGATGTAATGTTATTATTTAGTACCAAAATACCTATATTATCTTTCAGGAGGGCCAACCCGAAATAAGCCAACATATAACTAGCCCATGGGATAGCCCATATATATAGCCCATGGGATAAATGATGGTAACTCGGAACATCTGAATTCTGAATATATTCAGGAATTAGCATATCGAAATTAATTAATTAACTTCGTTTACTTAATCGCAAACAAATTTAAAAACACCAAACACATCAGTCACCATAGGACACAGCCAAACTCCAAGATTTTCAGTTTTATATTTTAATACTACCATTTACAGTAATATACTAATACTAGGCTAAAATTACCTTGAATATAGTTGCTAATATTAACTTTATTATGAATTTATTAGTCCTTTTAATTATAAATGTTAACAAAATCTGAACAATATAATCCTACAAGAAAAAAAACCTAATTTAGTCAAACTTGTTGTAATGATTGGATTAATATTTTAATGCTTTAAATAATACGTTTTCGTTAATATCATTGGAAATTTGTTACTTCAGTTCAAGTTCCTGTTCTTTGGTATCGACTTTGCTACTACTAGTACTACTTGTTGGTGTCTCTGAGATATCAGGAGGGTATGATTTACTGTTAACTTTAATTATTACATCGTCAACAACAGATCTTAGTTCTAAAATCTGTTTTTGAATCATTATGATGTTACCATAGACCATTGATTGTGGATGTTTTAATTGTGTAGAATTTATTTCACTCATCAAACCCAAATCATTCATGTAATTTGCTAAATATTATTATTGCGAATGCCTATCAAATTGGAAATTGAAGTCGTTTGAATTCAATTGGGACATATATGGTAATAATAGGGATTCGTGGTAGTAATACATCTTCTCCTCGGAACTTGCCATTCAAAATGCTGGCTTAGATAACGTTTTTCATAAATTTTTTAATGACTTATCGTGTGCCATTACACGGCTTTGGTAAGTTCAAGTTACAAGGCAAAATAATAGGAGATTCAACCTTCAGTTGTAAATGGTGGCATGCCTGGAAAATACAATGAGTTCAAAAACTCCGCTGATAGGGGAATCTTCTTTTTTTTTCGCCTTCATTTTTCTTTGTACGCTCGTCTGTATCTGCTTTGCATGTACATATTTTGTAATTGACTATTGTAATACATATTGCTTTTAAAAATAATAAAATGATATTATTAGAAGATCCCGGTTTGTTTTTTTTAATGGTCTAATAATATAAATTTTGCCGATCTTAAGTTTTAAATCTGTAAAAAATGAAATTTCTTAGTCAATAATTAAAATCAAAGTATTTAAATAGTGATGTTTACTCAATGCAATTGAATTTTTAATATCTGCCGAATCAGCTTGTGACATATTAACGCACATATCCACCACTTGTGTGTAGTCAAACCTTTCATTTTTCCAGGCATATACGGAATAAAGTAGCTATAAATATAACAATAATATCTATTAATAATCTAGGTACAGGTAGGTAATTATAATATTATGATTTATGAGTTTTTTTATATTAAAACAAGATTTAATTTATATGATCTCTAATATTTCAAGAGTTAGATTTCAAAATCAAAACAATAAATCACCTATATGCAATGTTGGGATTAGATAAGCAAGGCTGGGCAATTTAATGATTTTTTTAACTTAATTAAGTTAATATGCACCAATACCAAAAAGTTAAAAATTAAAAGTTAATTTAACTATAGGTTAACTCAGTTAAGTTGAAAGTTAATACACACTTTTTGTTAACTTTATATTATATAATTTTTTTATACAACGCTAGCGTACTGAATTTTTTTCCAACCCAAAACTAAATTATATGAATTTTTTTTTCACCATTGGTTTGTAGCCAGTTTGTATTGGTTTGTAATCTAATTTTATTCGTTTGTAGAGATTTAGTTTTTTTTTAAAGTCAAAATGTTGCTTCGGGGGCTGGGGAAATGCCCAAGTTTGGAATTTTTATTTAATTTAGATTTTTTATTCAACCAGGCTTTTATTCTATTTAGATTTTTCAATAAAAAATTGTTTTTATTCAAATTCATTTTTTTTATTCATATAAGAATTTTTATCTGATTTAGGATTGTTTTTACTTAATTGTTTTTTATTCAAATCAGTATTTCATTAAAATTAGAATTTTTTTTATCTAATTTGGATTATTTTTAAACAAGGATTTTTTATTTAGTTTGATTTAAAATAAAAACTAAATTAAATAAAAAAGTCTTATATGAATGAAAAAAAAAATTAATTTGAATAAAAAACCAATTTTTATTGAAAAATCTAAATAGAATAAAAGCCTGGTTGAATAAAAATTTAAATTAAATAAAAATTCCAAACTTGGGAATTTCCCCAGCCCCCGAACCAACATTTTGACTTTAAAAAAAAAACTAAATCTCTACAAACGAATAAAATTAGATTACAAACCAATACAAACTGGCTACAAACCAATGGTGAATAAAAATTCAAAATTCAAAGTTTGGGCATTTTCCAAGCCTCCCCACCAAAATTTTCATCTTTTTTTTGGTGACAAATGGTGACAAAAAAAAATTCAAAATTCAAAAGTTGGGGGGCTGGGGAAATGTACCTCGATATTGGAGAACGCCGCTTGCACCACAGCCCCTCAATTTATATGAGGCGACAGAGCACGTCTCTTTTAGATAAAAATGTAGCCGGTGTTTATATAATATTGAAGTCCTAAGTAGAATCCGAGCTGTACTCTCAAAAGTTATACTTTATAGTAGTTATTAAAAAAAAACATCTTTTTTTTATCTAGATAAAAATGTATTTATCTTTAATCTTTATCAAGATAGATTTGAATTTAGTTATCTTTTATCTTTATCTAGATAAGAAAGCTATTTCCTCTAACTGGCTCTCACTTATTGATATAATTTAAAATCAATTAGTTGAATAAGTAATTATATGACTAAAATTACTTTGGACAAGGTTATCAACAATTTTTCTTAGTGCAAACCAAATGACCTGACTGGCAATATCAGCCACTATGTGAACAATAAACATTATATTATAAAATATATAGTTTTTGTGTAGGTACCTATCTCAAAAAAAAAAAATATATATATATATTTTATATTATATTTATATGCTGTTATTATTAATACGGTAAGTTGAATTAATATTATTTGCGTATAATAATATACTTTAAAAGTTTCAAGAACCCACGAATAATATTTTTAAAACTCGATCTTCTTTGTCTAACTTAAAATATATAATTTCATCATAGTCGCAAACAGGGAGGGGGGCTTTGGGAGCTAAGCCCCCCCCCCCAAACATTCCCTACATTTTGTTTTAACCTTATTCAATATTATCAAAGTAAGACTTTAGGCACCTCAAATCCCAAACGTTATTTGCGCCTATGGTTTTCGTCCGAATTAAAACTTCAAATAACTATAAAAAAAACCTGTGTTTATATATTTAAATATTTTTCAGATATTCTGGTTACAGTGTTAAACTACTTACTTGGAACCATATTTTAAATTTTTAATCCTTAGCTATAAAAATTGAACATTTTATACATTTTTATTTAAAAAATAATTTGTACATTTTCAATTGGATAAAATTTGTTAAAATTTGAACTTTAAATGCTTATAAAAAAAAATTCTCTATATTATGCATTTTTAATATTTTGAAAAATATATTTTATCAATATGTGAGGAAAATCGTATTCAATTTTCAAGCTTTTTGATTCAACAAATATAATTGTGTTGATATTTAAAGAAAAAAAACTAAAAAAATTGTAAATTGATAATGTCCGTAAAGAGCCCATGAAAATGTTATCAAGTGTAGTAAATTATAAAATAAAAGTATAGTGTACATTTAAAGTATCTACGGTATTCGTTTTTAAATTACAATCAAAAAGAAAGAAATATCCAATGTTGCCAACAATTTAACTTTAAACACTATGTAAAATTGTAATTTGGTTTTCCAGCAGGAACACATTTTTTTTTTTTTTTTTGATAAAAGTAGACAAACTTATGAGGAATCATGTATTCAATTTTAAAATATTAGTACAAGTTATACTTATAATACAAGTTATACGCAAAATGTAAGACACAACCTTCTAAAAGAAAGAGTAATTATTAGAGAAATCATAGTACAATTTAGCTATAAAAATTATTCTTACAGCTAGATAAATTTTATTATAATTTCTCTAATATTTATTATTTACTCTTTCTTTTAAAGGTTGTGTCTCACATTTTGACAATTATTGTCACCAAATTGGCTGTTATCGTCAGCGTAGTAGTTGGTTGAACGAAAATTAGAAACACGTAGTTCACCCGAATGATCTTTGGCACTTGCGTTTTACTGTTGATCTCTTCGGTTATGTTTGTATCATAAACTTGGTGGTCGTTCATTGCAAATTCAACTATTCAATAAAATATTTCATGTTATAATATATTAGAAAAATTATCAAACAATTTATAAATGATTTGTTATAAAAATAACAATATTTTAACTTCACACAATCATACCGCACTTCAAAAACGAATGTATTTACGCTTAAAACTTGTTTTTGCGTAAAAATACCGTTTTTTCTTACTTTTTTGTTTTGTTTTTGTTTTTCCCTATCCTTTTGAAAACCTACCTTATAAAACAATACAATATGTCGGGTATATTTTTGTTAACAGGTTTATTTTATGCACACAAATACAATAGTTATATCAAATATACAAATACAATAATTATATAAAATATACAAATACAATAGTCAATAATTATACAAAATATACAAATGGTTCGACTGAACCTAACCAATAACTATTACATGAGTAGGACCTGACGGAAAGGTCACGTCAACGTACTACCGCTAGGGATGCCCTAACTGAATTTAATTTACAATTTTATCGTTATTATGATTAAATTTTAAATTTGTAAAATTTAAATTCAATTCAATTTGGGCATCCCTAGCGGTTAGGTCATCTATTACGTGACGCCACCTTTCCGTCAGGCCCTGCTCATGTAATAGATGCTCAAGCCCGTCTCGCGGATACAGACTTGAGCACGACGGACCGGAGTATCTCTATTACACATGGAATAAATAGTGCTAGTTTTAAAACATCATCAAAAAATATTAATGTGAACCTAAACTATACTTCGATCTTAATCAGGACATTTCTTTAATTTTTATTAATTTTTTGAAGGACAGCTGTATAAATAACATAATTTTTAAGATTAACAACTGAAAAATATTCACACGTGTCGTAATTAGTATCTCATTATCTCAACTGTTCCTTACTTTCATAGTATAAACACTAGCTATAACAAATTCTTTAATTAATGATTTTCAACTAATTTGCTCGTTGCCTTTATCATGCGATTAAAACATTACTAATAATTAGAATATTAATACTTCCCACTTTAATTACTCGTAACTAATAGATTCTTGTGTTGAGAATATTTTTGAAAAATTTGAAATAATAAATTAATAAAAAAAATAGTATAATACTAGATAAGGAAGCATCTAGTGTATTATATTTTATAATAGGTATTATTGTTTATTTAATTATTATACTTTTGTAATTTGTATTATTATAATACCTATAGTTAGATATACATTTTTAATAAATTTCTTACTTTTAACCTTAATCTTGTCAAAACAAAATGTTGTAAAAAATATATCTACATAATATTTTCTATTACTTACTTTTACACTGCTCAATATTTCAATATTTAAATAATAAAATTATGTTAACGCGGCGCATTAGATAGGCAATTCAGGTACACCATCTCGCGTGCTGTGGTTTTTTCAATAATATTATCTGATGTTTGGTCTTAAACTTTTATATACGAATACAAGTTTGTCCACACAGGACTTATGTCCGTATGCATAGTACGATTAAAGTTTTTAAAAATGATGAAAATCTTTTAGAGTTGCACATTAAACAATGGGTTCATGAGGCATGAGAGCTGTTATCGAAAAAATATATATTGTGTATGTTGTAATATATTAGAAAAGTTATCATACAATTTATAAATGATTTGTTATAAAAATAACAATTTTATCTTCACACACTTAAATAAGGAATGCATTTACGCTTAAAAACTCGTTTTTGCGTAAAAATACTGTTTTTTTTATTTTTTACATAAGATATAATATAAGGTATAAAATAAACAAAAAAACATTTTACATTTAAATTATGTTTAAATAGTTTTGAGACAATATTTATACGAATTGATAATGTCATTCCCTCAAAAATATTATTCTCTATCTTTTTTGTAATGGGTGATTTTACTCTAAGATTACTTATAAACATAGAAAAAATGATTCTGCGTAAATGCGTTTTGTTCATGTTGCGCGTGGGCCAGAGAGATAAAACAAATAGTGCGCTGACATCCTCTTAATACTGAATCATAATATATTATAATATAGATTTAAATACATTTAACCACCGTCATATCCATTCCACCAGCTTCCCTCTAACTTGGCTTCGCTAAGTAGGGGTAAGGTACGCCGAGCTATTGCATTATGGTATAAACCTACATAATATGTATTATATTTTGTTTACCTTCAAGTCATCTTCCATATTTTTCCGTTTACATTAAACGGTAGTCGGATTGTTTCGCCTAGATAATAGGAACGCCATTCCAGCTACACCGACGCAAGCGAACGAAATTCCAGCCAAAAAATCTTTTGAGAAAAACATTTTGCAGTGAAGGTTTTATACGTTCAACAAAATGAAAAATATTATGAGGACTTTGTTTATTTGTAAACCATAGCGAAGTATATGTTACGGGTAATGTTAACATTTGGATAATGTCGACATTAGCCATGCGTTTTGACTTTTGGGTAATGTGTAATTTTTCGTTTATATTAATGAAATATTAACATTATCCGGATAATGTCGACATTAGCCAGTCAACATTGGATAATGTTAAAAGTGGAAACTGAATTCTATTCTAACCTAAACCAAAAGGGGCTGAGTGTAATAATTTTATATTTTATTGATTACACATGTAGATCCGTCTATCTGTAAATTATTTGAATTACGAGTTTAAAGCTAATCGTAGGTATACCTGCTATAATATAGTGCAGCAGTACTTTGTCTTATCGATAAAGTGAACAATATATATGGGCTTAATATTTATCCTTTAAAGTCAAAAACGGCCGAAGAAGTGGCGACCAATATTTTGGATATATTTTGTATTTTTTGAGCACCGGTTATTTTACAATCCTATAATGGGCATTAGTATCATATTATGTATCATTAGTAGGTTAGGTTGTTAAAAATTAAAATTAAACTCGTATTATTAATATTTTATATTTTATGGTGGTTGTCTTAAATATAATTAATATTGTTAATAATTTAAATTATTGCATCTCATGTATGATACATTTTTATGGTTGTTAAGACATTATCCGTAACATATCTATATATATATAAAAATGGATACACAAATGTATAACAATTCATCAATTGAGAACAGCTGGTCCGATTTGGCTCAATTTTTTTTAAGATGTTCGTAACTGCCAGGAGACGGTTTTTACGAAATAAAATTTTAGGAAAATCCACCGGAAAGGTAGGAAATCTCAAATCTGTATGTCAAAAATACAACAGTGGCGCAACAGTGCATTATATTATATTGGTTGCTATTGGTTAATCGGGCATGTTTGTTGATTTCATATAATATAAAAATGAATCGCAGAATGTGTTGCGAAGCGCAATAGTTCTACTGTACGTGTGTTGTGACTGAACTCCTCCTAAATGGTTAGACCGATTTGAATGAATTTTTTTGTATGCGTTTGCGTTTATTCATCTGATTTTAATACGGTTAGGTTAGGTTAGGATTTTGTATTGATTGATTATATCAATCCACCATAGGTAGAATACGACTACTTGGTATAACTTTGATACTTAGAGTTAAATCATACACTAACGTACATACAGCACGAGGTCCGCGATCTACCGCAAGTAGTTTGCCTACCTGATAATATACTGCTGCGAATCAGAATTTTTATTCCGGGCAACGGAAAAGTTAAGATTAATTTTGAAACCATACACCGAATATTAAATAACGAATTGAACAAAGTTTGAGTCACATATAGTTGGTACACTTAATGGGCAACGAATTATATATAATATCATTAACATGTTATAATTTGATATTTAAACCAGATAATATATTATTATAACAAACAATAAATTATCGTTTAATCTATAAATTCTTAGTTTTTTATCAAACTGCATTCACAAATTATTGTTATAAAAATCTGAATATGTATAAATTACATCCATGCAGTGGCGGACTAGCAAGGGATGCCGGGATGTGATAACTGATCAAGCCGGGCCCCATGCGCCCGTGTACATTAGGAAAAATAATTTGAATAAGCTGCTTAAAATAAATAAATAATTTCTAATCGTCGTACTTGTCGTCAAAAAACAACTACCGTGTATTATTATCATTGAATAAATGATAGACATTACATATTGTTCACTACACCATAGCTGTTGTTTGATTATTTTTATTTTAGATTCTGAGTGGAGCGAGGAAGCTAATGGTTTTACAATGGTGTTAAATATTTTTTTTTATATCTTGTATATAAAATTTCTACCAAAAGGAGTGCTTCGATTTCAACATATAGGTAGTACCTTATCTTTTAGCAAATTGGATCAAAACGGTACTTTAAAGAGGTCGGTTTTATCAATAGTTATTTAATGCCACGGGAAAAAACACCGAGAAATTACGAAAAACCGCTAAAAATGCGATTTTAATTTCCAACGCTTTGTTTATCATCATAGAAACGAATAAAAAATTATAATATTATAATATTAATTCAACTTACATGATATAATAAATAATAACAATATAAAATATCCAGACTGACAAACCGTCTCCACTCAGAATCGTTTTTCTAATACAATGATATATCATTGAATTCAAGTTTAATACAATCCATTATACAATGACCCACTTGTAACCTACTGTACAGCAGGGCGGCATCCACTTACCCGCTTTTGATATATTATATTTTATTGTTATTATAATATAATAACTATCTAACACATATTATTATTTAGACATTTTTTACCTTTCCATCTCCTTAATATTATAATATACTGTGATAAAGTAATTTATTTAAAATATCGTTGATTATCTTACCACTATATTATAATGTTTATGTTTTGTATTTCTGTCTATTAGTTTAAAAGTGTAATATTATTAACTAATAAAATAGGTAGGTGATGAATACCTATAAGTTATGTTTTAAATAATATTTATCATTTAGGTTTTGCTAGTCATATAAAATATACGTATTATAGGTAGGTACACTATAGTAATTTTTTTTTTTTGAATGTTTTTTGAATTTCCATAAACAGTCAGTAAATTATTGAATAATATAATACTATATTAGTAGAGTGTTTTTGTATGTTCTCTATCCCCCGCAAATCCTATAAATCCTATTACCCCGCCCAGCCTATGGTTCGAGCTATGCTATCGCGAACGTGCCCGGCCTCGCCCCCGCTCCCATCAAAGTCTATCACGTACATTCCCGGCCGTCCCCCTCCCCTCTCATCAATGTCTATTACCTCCCCTACAATCAATACCTTTACTTCATACGACTACATGCCCCTCATCTCCCACCAATACCTAATACATACCATACCATTCCCCCCTCCCATAAATGTCTATCACGTACGTGCCCGACCTTTCCCCTCCCCATCTTATCCATATCTTTCGATTACATGCCAGGCCGTGCCCCTCCCTTAACATCAATTCATACCCCCCCCCCCCACTCACATCAATAGCTAGTGCATATCATACCGTGCTAAGCCTACATACCTATCCAACCTTACCCCTCCCAACCCATCCATAGCTATCACTTACGTGCCTGACCTCAACCCTCCCGTCCCATCCATCCTTACGTTTCAAATCTCACCCCCTTCCCTGTTAACTATATAAGGAAGGGTCTGAGATAGATAAAAGGTTAAGAATAAATACCTAGAAAATAACGATAATAATATTAGGATCGTATTAGTAGTATATTATTTTATGATAGATTGTTTTAATGTTTATTTAGAATTTTACAGTGAGGAAGGGGTGGGGCGTATCGGTTTCACGTATAAATAAGAGGCATAGTTTACTAAATACATCATTATAGTTAATCGTTCCTCAAGTGTCTGTCACATGAAGTTATTATTACTTTCACCGCAGTTAGTTATGACTTATGACTAATTAATTTCGGGACGCTAAAAATTACATAAATAGTTATTTTAAATAAAAATATTTTATTCTTTTTCATATAAAACATATTATTTTTCGGTGAAACCTTTATGAAAAATAGAAAAAATCTTCAAGTGCGAAAGCCACCGTCGTTAATCGATTGCACGACGTATGTACTGGATTTCGATGTTCGTAAGTTTTTAAATGTGGGTATCGTCGCCAGTTCTGAATTCAACCTCGGGAAGGGGGGTATGATGAGGAGGGTTTCGGTATTATTATTCGTATACTAACAGCTAAGCGGAATATAGATATTATATATAAGCTATTAAATCGAATATAATCGATGATGGGTGAAATATTATCCATAATACCCGAGTCACACCCTTCACCCTCAATATCCCCACCTCTGAAGCGGGCTCGAGTAATTAGTGATTATGCGTCAATAGGAGATTCAACGGATGTAGTGGACTCTATATTACTTTCCTCGATAATGCTAATGACAGACATCGATAATGGGGCGGATGGAAGTGGTGTAGTTAAAGCACGGACCATCGTTAGGAAAAAACGGAATAAGGGGTGTGACGTGATCTCCATCGAGTCTAGAACAGACCTCGAGTGCTATGTGTTACTGAATCGTGAAGATTTACTAACCCTTCAAAAGTTGGAGTATTGTATACATGACTCCGTCACACGTAAAATACTGATTACTCTACCGGCTATCGTAAAGCAAGCGAACTGTATGCAGAGATATCTGGAAACAACTTATGGACGTAACCCGATGCTGTATGAAGACATGTGTCTCATGCTGTATCATGTGAGGGGGGGGGGGTGTACATTTGCACCAACTTTTTTTTAAAACGCCTTCTTTGGCCTGCCAATAATAAATATAAGCGCCGATATACCTAAGTGTTTTATATTACATATATTTTATATTTTTTAAGTATTAAAAAAAAATGTATTGCACTAATGCTTAATTTCCAAGAATGTTTGATGTGGTTTTGTGGTCCACACGCAATATTATAAATGATAAAATGATTACACATACATTGTGAAGCAATGTAATTGTTTCGCGTTCGTTCCGAATTCCGTTTGGGCAGGTGGCCAGGTGGGTAGGTTAGTTGGGTACTATAAACGTAAGTCTATATAAATACCATTCAATACACATAATATTGACTCGTGTGGGCGGCAATGGCCTGAATGGCCTAATAGGATAATACCTAGGTACCATATAGGTTAAGTTAGGTTAACTTAACCTAATATAATATTGAACAAAAAAATAAAAATTTAAACATAATTCAATTCAGCGGTGTTAATGATAAAATATATTCTAGTTAATATTTTTATACATTTTATTTCTAATTTTTTACTAAATAAAATAACATAATGTATGGCTCTGAAACAACCAACAATTCCTTCTGGAATTTCAGTCTGAGAAGGAACTTACCATACTCATTTTAAGAATCTTGAAGTTACTCTGCATTCCTTACCCGAATTAATTTTTTATGTACCTTTTTTGTATCCTACATTCCTACTTCTAGCTTATATTATGATGACTTAAATATTCTAAACTTAATTAAATGTTGCACGGACAGCTGAACGGTTTTACGACGCAGAAAATATTAGGATTGTGTGTAATATACACTAATACCCGACAAACTAAATCTTATCTTGGATTTTATATTGATACCTACATACTTTTATTAACTGTGTTTAATGTTTACCTTTCTCCGTCAAATTATTCACTCTATAATCGCATATTGTACCATAAGATTTTATCTACTGATACTTTTATCAGTTTAATTATTTCAATACAATTAATAAAATCATTTAAATACAATGAATACGATCATACTAAATATGCATTAATCTCAATATATTATATGCGAAAACATAAAAAAAATACTACCATTTTCATCAGAATAATATAAATCATGGAAATTACTCACTAAAATTCCACTTGGACGTAGCAAAAAAAAACAAGCTGTTGCATACAAATCCTAGCCCTGGTTTTCACATTTAAAATTTTCCTCGGTGTAAAAAAGTTTAATATCACTGCATTTGCATGATGAGTGGTGAAATATTATTGAAAGATGATAGCAGTTCGGTGTAAAACACAGCATAGTGAGACATTCCAAGATCTGTCTTAAAAAAAAATTACCAACAACATTTTTTACTTAACAGACGAATACAATTTGATTTAAAAGCAATATTTTAGAATTAAAAACTATTTATCATATAATATTACAATATATTATATATTATATAATATTCACAAAACAGAAATAAAGATATAATTTGCTTTCATGTTGCAGTTTCTTTAAATTTGAGATTGATTGTAGTTAATAAAACATTCAGCACCGAATATGTAAGTTTTAAGATCTGAAATAAGTACAAATGTATGCCTATATAATTTTAATTTTAAGTAATCCAAATAAATTTTGAAGCCACATAAATTATTTATAATAGATAAACAATAACACTGCTTACTTTGACAAGTAGATTCAAGTTTACGATGAAAAGGGAATAAACATTAAATTCTAATGGTATTGTTGCTCTTGTCATCATTATTAAATTAAGACGTTTAAATGATTTGTTACGAGAATAACATGCTCGGTGTTCATAAAGTGAGTTCAATATACCATTTTGCTGTTAAAATAATTAGATATAATAGGTATATTAGGTTAAATACATATAGATACACAACAAACAGCCATTATAATATGAACAAGTATTGACATATAATGTTCATGGAATTATTTATTTTTTTTTTTAATAATACAATTTGAAGCTATCTTCTATTGATGTATGTCAATGAAAAATTATAACAATGTAATATTGTCTAAAAACATTTACTTTTCAAAATGTATGTGAATGGTTATTGCGACTTAAATTTAAAAAAAATATATTTCCAAAAACATTAAAAGTTTTTGAGAAAATTAGTGTTTAACGTGTGCAATATACCATGCTTTAAATAATACAATTATAAATATAATCACGTTATATGCATTAAGTGTATAACGCATATTAATATTTTATAAATACTTACTAAATCATACATATTGCTTGCACAAATGCAATAAAGTGAAATTGTCATGAAACCCGCCACACAACTAGCCATACATAATCCCAATATTATTTGATCAACAAAACCCTAAAAATAATACATGTAGGTATAGTTAATAACTTAAAATTCATATTATAATAAATTGTTGTTATATGGTCATATATTAAAAAGGTGGGTAAGTGGATTTCGCTCTGCTGTATCGTAGGTTACAAGTGGGTCACTGTATAATGCATGGTATTAAATTTGAATTCTATGATATAATATCATTGTACAATAAAAACGATTCTGAGCGGAGACGGTATGTCAGTCTAGGTATAAGACATAATATTATATTATAGTCTATAGTATTTAAAAAAAATTGACCTATAATAGGTACATATAATAAATTCCAAATTAATCATATCATAATATCTATTAGGTACTTATAACGCGATATACATCAACAAAAAACCGTGGTACTATCATAGATATATAATAGTATACTTTAGAAGTTTCAAGTATACCCAAGAATAATATTATACAATCACAACAAAATAACTAAAATAGTTATTCTAGGTTTTTAATATGTAATTTCGTCCAAATTTGTACTTAAAATGAATATAAAAATAAACTGTGTAAATGTATTTTTTAGATTTTTTGGTAACAGAATTAATTGCTTACGTGGAAACTTGTTTTAAATTTTCAATTCTTAGATACAAAAGTTGAACATTTTATAAATTTTTAACTACAAAATAATAATTATAATAATAACTACAAAATAATGCTTATAAAAAAAAATTTTGCCTATGTATTTTTAATATTTTTCAATTACTATTATAACAATATATCAGGAGCTTTGTATTAAATTTTTACACTTTTTGGCCCAACAGATAAAACTTTATTGATATTTATAGAAAAAAAAACTAAAAAAATTGAAAACTTACAATGTCCGTAAACAGCTCAAAAAGAGTCAAAATATTTTCAAGATTGTATGGTGTATAGGAAATGCTAATAGGTATAAACATTCAGTAAAATTTTCATGTATCTGCAGTTATTCGTTTTTGAATTACAACAAAATAAGGAAATCGCTACATGAGAAATCGAGTGAATATCCAATGTTGTAAAAATTTGAATTTCAAACGATCATAAAAATTTAATTTGACTTTCTTATAGATATTTTTTGTTTGATAAAGGTAGATAATTTTATAAGGAATCTTGTATTACATTTTCATATCTTAGATTTAAAAAGAAAAATTTTTATGAATTTCTAACTCGAAGTAATTTGCAAATTTTCGTGATTTTTCCATATTTTGTCATTTTTTGAACTTTAAATGCTTATAAAAAAAAACTGTGACTAACGATTTTTAATATTTTTCATCTGCTTTTGAAACAATATACTAGGAGCCTTCTATTAAATTTTCAAGCTTTTTTATCCAACAAATAAAATTTTATTGATATTTTTAGAAAAAAAACTAAAAAAAAATGGAAAATGAAAATGTCCGTAAAGAGCTCAAAATAAATCAAAATATTTTGAAAATGTTATGGTGTATAGAAAATTCTAAGATAAATATTCAGTAAGAATTTCATGTATCTACAGTCATTTTTTTTAAAGTTACACCAAAAACCAAATTCAATTTTGTGAAAAATCGATTTTGCGTAAAAATTCCCGTTTTTCCTTAATTTTTCTTTTGTTTTCC
>NC_042495.1:16603943-16634817 GCF_005508785.2 Acyrthosiphon pisum | reverse complement strand
AATGCACCAACGATATTCACTTTCTGATCGAACAAGATACTGAAGTTGAAAATCGTAGCATTATTTCGACTACTTATCGTGTACACAGACACAAAAAAAAAATAAATAAATAAAATAAATAAAAAAAAACACACATCATTGTAAAATCAATACATTCATCGTTCCACTCAGAATCTAAAATAATAAAGTATTATATTCTTTTAAAACTAAAATATTATTTTGTGGTTAATTTTTTTGCTGTAGAACAATGTGTCAATATTAAAATTTTTGTTATACGAATTGAGTAATATTTTGCACTGATTATTCTACAAAATACACATATTATATTCTACAATTCTACATAATACTTTTTACAAAATTCGAAAAAATATTAAATGATTGAAACTGTTTAATTGTTACAAATACGTATGTAATAAAAAAATACTTTTTAACTATTAATACAATTAATCAAATACATTATTACTAAAACACACCTGTATGACTTGTATTATTGCACAACAACATAATCCAATATATAATCCAAAACCTTCTATTGTTAATAATAATGGTTTTTCATAAACTGTCTTCATATCTTTAAAAAACCTAAAAATACAGTAAGTAGCTTTATAGTGTTAATATTGGAAGTAATAATACATGATTTTCTTGATTAGAAATTACTAATTTATACTTTAGTGTATGTGGTCAATGTTATTTAAATGATATCTATACATTTTGGTTATAGATATTATTATATATTAATTAATTACAGTGGCGTAATATTACTAATTAGCAATTGGTTCTAAAGTAGGATATAAGTTTTTGTAATCGTAGTATTTAAAAAACATATATTAGGTATAGTATTTAATTCCATTGGAAAGAAATTAGTCATTATAAAATTATTATTTAATTATTTTAAATGTTTACTGGAATGCTAAAATGTGGTCATGTGTAACGCTACCTATAGGCTATCGACTTAGAATAGTAAACTACCCTAGGACTTTGGTTAATACTTATATAGTGTTCGTGTTGAATCCTATACATTCAGGCCTTTTCCCTAAGGTTAACCTAACCTTCACACCCCCTTTTTTCATTAAATTTCATAAGTAAATGGTTTAATAAAAGTTTTCAATGTTACTAAAGTAAACAATTAATTAAATTAATATAAAGTCCATCTTTCTTTTTCTTTCTTTCCGAAAATGTCTAGTATGCCTTTGGGAATCAATATAATTCAAGAATATTAGGTGGCCAAACTGGAAACCCTAATTCATATTTTAAATAATTTTTTCGTTAGAATTTTTAAATTTTATGTCGCACCAAGTGTACTATATAAGTACAGACGTAGGTACCGCGCGTCAAACGCAACTACTCACTTCAACACCTGTTGATGGTGAATGATCGCTATCTTTAATTTCTGTTCGTCCTCGGTTACCATCGCTTCTTCGACCTGTTCGTCGAGTACCTGAAAATGTCTCTTCACGACGCCCGTGGAATACATGAACGTCACATTCAGGAAACACAATTCCAAGTGTGCAAAGTACGTGTGCAAAGCGTATAAGATATATTTGCAAACGTAGACAGTCACGTTTGCCGTTTTTATGGGCATAACGTCCGCGAAGGGGAACGTGAACGGGTCGCCCATCCGCAACTCATCCAACAAAATCGTGCACAACATGGGAATTGCCAAGACCACGTTGGACATGACGAGGTGGTATTTGATCACCGTCGCGATTTTCCGTCTATAGTTTTCCGGTATTCCCATTTGCCGTGAACGCTGGTACATATCGTGGTGCTCGGACTGATGGTAGACCCTGACGGCCGTGTAAGCAAAAATGTAGATTTCGATGACGAAGCACAAGAGGCCGTAAATGCGAATGGACAGATTATCTCCCGTCGAAGAGTAGACTAACGACAGGTACGTCAAAACAGCGAAGAACAGAGTTATGGCTGACTCGCAGTACGTAAAAAATACAGCACGCCTCGTGCCGCGACCATCGCCGTCGTCACTGCACCCCAACCTTTGTAAAAATATCTCAACTATGTCCGTCATGTCGCGTAGTCATTGGCATACTGAGTGTGATTGTTCTTTACTTTCTTATTTATTAAACGATGATGCGGTGTTTATAAACTGATGTCGATATGCAGAAAGGTACAATATTTATAATGTTATAATAAAATTATAGGCAAGTCCTATATTTTAGGTTCACCTCTTATTAATAATGTAAGACCGACTTAACTGTACCTATGAATTAATTATATTGGTAGATACTAAAAACCTATATAATATTTAACTTGGTCACGTGAAACGCTAGGTAAAATCTTTAATATTTTATCAAGGGCAATGAATAATATTGAAAAATTCTATGAAAATGTATTTTTGTATTTCCAATGATATGGTTTATTGAGCGGTTTGAGAGTAAATACACCCATTATCAATATTATAGAAGATAAGTTAATCTATGTCTGTATGAAAATCAATTTTCAATATTTTAATTACTTTTATAATTATAAAACTTTTATACTTTTATATACTATTTTAATTATTTTAATTACTTTTAATCTCAATAGTTCAAATTGAAAAAGTAAAATATCACATGTTTTAGAGTTAAATATTTCACATTGAAAATAAAATATATCGAAAATCGACTCTTAGACCTAGATAAACTTCTTCTCTTCAACTTGTATAATAGGTGTCCATACTGTAATGTCACTCAGTAAGCTATATTATTGGAAAATATACGAAACTAAGTTTCAGTGTTTCACTAAAATTCACATTAATTGTAATAAATTAGTGTGTAAAATGCTGCGTTATTGCCATGTGCGTGTACGTACGGGTGCGCTCCGCTATTTATTTAATACACAGTCACTCACACTAATGATCACTTACTACGCCCACATTTACACGACCTGCGTGCACACAAAATAATAGAAAATTGCTAATATTGAACTCCTTAGAAGCGGTCGGTATGCAACCCATTAAGCTACCTGTACAGTAGAGAGTTGTATACAACTATAGTCTGTAGACGTATTATAATCCAAATGCTCGCCTCTCGTTAATAATGTAACCAAATAACTACATACTATACCTATATTATGCATCAATTAGATGGGTACTAACACGCACTAACCTTGCATATTGAATTACGTGCAGTGACAATAATTTATAATATCGATTATCAATAACAAAACATAGAATGCTCGTAGACCGTCGCGGTACTCGCCACTTGCATGCGTGATCAGTATTGCACACGCTAACCATCCGCACATGATTATTAATCGCTGAGTATTTTATTTAGGTATTATTAATATTATTGTCATATTTTCGACATGCGTATCATTTGTTTATTGGGATATTTTGTTTTTAAATTAACATTTTTTTTAAGCTGATTAATAACAAATAATGAATACAGTCCGTGAGGTGTGCAATAGAAAAACTATTTTTAAAGCCTATCGGTTCACTGAATTTTAATGAAAAAAAAGTATTATTGTGATCCCACACTAAAATTACCTTCTTTAACGACAAAATCTAAACATTATATTCGGACATTTAAATATGAATATTACAATATACTTTTAAGTGTTTATCGGATTGTAAAAACGCCAATGAACTACGAGTATATCAAATTAATGGCCTAGTGTTATTTTTTCCCTTGAAGAAAACGTTTGAACGAAATAATTTGGTCCAACGTTGACAACGACCTCAATAATTTTTATCATTTCAAAAGTCGTAACGAGGCCTCTAACAAGCATAGATACTTGTTTGAGTAAAGCTTTAAGAAAAAATATCGAAAAACACAATGCTACAATGTTAAAAATATTAAATAACATATACATATTATACGCAGTGTCGCAGTATTATATAGATTCAACGTGTTTTTTGGATCAGCAATAATTGGCATTTAGAAGCCACGACGGTCGACGAGTCAGATTCATCGGTTGACAGAGGTGTAATTATGTTAAACTTATTTACTTAGCAGACTACATTTAGGCGTTTAGCTCCGTTGGTTTAGAAATTAGAATAAATTATGGTAAAAATATTAGCTGTGTTCGCGTGTTGGTTTTTTACGATTATTCAGTTTTTAATTTGCGCTATATTACATATACGCATAATTGCTAACAAATTGAACTATCGTAAAAAACAACATACGATCACAGATTGTTCTTACCATCAAGTTTCGTATTAGGTCGATTCACTCTAATTTTGAAACTAATCAGGCTTAACGTGAAATACAGAGCGTAAATTGTTTATGTTACGCACTTGTAAGACGAGATACAACCCATGCCTGGGTGTAGCGTCCTCTTAATGGTCCAGCGTGATTAATTAATGTTAAACCATGCAACGACAACTATATTTACTGGTTTATCTGCGGAAACATTCAAAATGATTTATTTCAATCAACTTCAGTTTGCGTGTTAAATAATTCCTATAAACGCATTTCATTAATTGAAACAATTATACGACAATTACTCCGATTTTCCCAAACTTAGTAACGAATTTCGATTATCTACTCGACGGAAGAATTTAAAAAACTTAATATTCAGGATCTTTTAATTTATTTAAAAACAACAAATTTAGACAAAAACTTACCAAAAGTAACTAAATTAATTCCATTAACACTTACTATTCCAGTTACTAATACTATAGTGCGTCAGCAGAACGATCAATTTCACCCGCCACAAATTCATTGACTTGTAGTTTTCAACGCATACCTACATTAAATTAAAATCCTCGATAGCCACAGCCACATTATAATTATTTGATACAGATCTCACATTTGAAAAAAAAAATTGTTTATCGTTATTTAGAATTAAAACGTTATACAAATTTTGTGTTTATCGCTATTTAAAATTGAACGCTATTTAACCAAACAATTACTAATAAGTAATAACCCAGTAAGTTATTTACTACTTACTTTTTTCAACATAATTATTTCCAATGATATTTGCAATTATAACAATTTATTATTTTATTGATGTATAATATCGGTATTCTATTAGAATATTATATAACACCCACGTAGGCATTTTATATTATAATTGCTGGTCTATTTTAAATCAGTTAATACTTATATCAAATTTAAAAAACAATGACTAATGACCGGGATACGGAATGTATAATAAATTCTTATGTTTTTTGCCAGTGACATAGATAAATCCTATGAGATAAATATTTCTACGAAACCAATATTATAATATTGTTTAAGCCGACGAGCAATAATTATAACAGGCGTCGATGAACGCCACTCCGCCGGCGTCGAACAGCTCACACACACACACACACACACACACAACACACATTAATACATTATCATTGTATTTATATTGTTTTTATTTTTGTCTTTGTGTCAGCTGTAAATTATATAATAATATGTACATTGTGCGCGACGCAATATAATATTATAATCAGCCGCCATCGGCTCGCTGGAACGCGAAATACGCAGTCGCCCTGCAAAATAACACCGTCCAGTCAGTTCCGTAGTGCTAACGCGGAATTATTATCATTGTTTACTAGCGCAAAGCGCCGTTTTTTTTACAATAATAAACTGTCGTTTTTTGTAGTCGCCAATCGCCATTTAAATATTGCATTGTGCGTCGACAATTTTTTTATAATAATCGTATGTCAATTATATTCATATTATATTGCACGCAAATCGCCTCTGTTGTATCGCATTAATTTTTTAGCGTGCGCTAATCGTTCACTTAATTATATTATACAATCAAAGGCGCTAATCACCATCTATTATTATATTTTGTGAGCACGAAAATCGCGCATTTCATTATTATTACGTGCTAGTATAGGCGCCAATCGCCACAGTTATTATATATATATTTTATTTGTGAATCATAATAATAATATAATATAGTATTATAGGTACGTGTTGCGGCTGGCCAGACCATATCACATTGTAAGTACCTAACCATTTGAAATTTACACATTGCTGTGAATCGTTATTATATTTACATTACACCTCTGATTACAGCAGTTGTCTTGTATTATTATATTGTATACCTATTATTCTTTAGCAGCTCAAATACGAGTAGCATCCCATATTATCATTATATTGTTTTATATTCTGAGCCGAGCAGGCTAACATTTACATTTTATATTCATAAACTTGATGTTGTTGCAATATTATTTGCTGTGTATTATTTAAATTTTTGAATTATACAACAACTCAATATACGACCTTTTTAGATTCTGATGTATTGATTTTACAATGATTATGTGTTTTTTTTTTTTTAAATTTTTTTTGTGTTTTTGTACACGATAAGTAGTCGAAATAATGCTTCGATTTTCAAATTGAATATATTGTTTAATGGGAAAGTGAATATTGCATTGGGGAGTTCAACATTTAAAATTTACAGTAATTTTCAAAAACGCCGAGAAATATAAAAAAAAATTAAGGAAACCAAGAATTTTTACGCAAAATAGGTTTTCGACCAAATCGATTTTGGGTTATAGTTATAACTCTAAAACAAATGAACATAGATGTATGAAGTTTTCACTGGTTGCTTATATTAGCATTTTCAATACACGACAGAATTTTCAAAAAATGTTGGTTTGTTTTGAACTGTTTACGGACATTTTCAGTTTCATTTTATTTAGTTTTTATTTCTATAAATGTCAATAAAAAGTTATTTATTGGTAAAAAAATCTTAAAAATGTAATACAAGGCTCTTAATATATTGTTACAATGGTATTTGAAAAATATTAAAATCCATAACCACAAATTTTTTTCTATAAGCATTTATAAATTCAAATCTTGACAAAATACTTCATAATCACGAAAATTAGCAAATTATTTTGAGTTAGAAATTCATAAAATTTTTTCTCTTTAAATCTAAGATTTAAAAATATAATACAATAATCCTCATAATTTTTTCTACCTATATCAAAAAATAAAATGTCCACAAAAAAGTCAAATTAAATTTTTATGAGCGTTTGAAGTTCATATTTTTACAACATTGGATATTTACACGATTTTATTATTTTGTTGTAATTCAAAAACTAATAACTAGAGATACATGAAAATTTCACTGAATGTTTGTATTTTCATTTTCTATACACCATGTTATTTTGAAAATATTTTAACTCTTTTTGAGCTATTACCAAACAATTTCAAATTTTAATTTTTTTAGTTTTATTTCTACAAATATCAATACAATTTTATTTGTTGAGCCAAAAAGCATGAAAATTTAGTACAAGGCTCCTGATTATTTATTACAATAGCATTTGAAAATATTAAAAATACATATTCACAGTTTTCTTTACAAGCATTTAAAGTTCAAATTTTGACCAAATTTATCAAAAATTGAAAATTTACAAATAATTTAGTAGTTCAAAATTTATAAAAGGTTCAACTTTGAGGGCTAAGAATTTAAAATTTAAAACAAGGTTCGACGTAAATTATTATTGCACGAACTATCATTACTTTTTTCCCAGCCGCAACAATTATAACTTATAAATTATTTCGTTTTGCGTTTTATTTTCGTTTAATTATACTAAAATATCAAGTTGTTCTTAATTCATAGGTAGTCAATAAACAACAGGTACAAAACTAAAATTTGTCTACTTTAAAAAAAATTGGGTAGGTGGAGACCAACAGTACCACACTCTTGCCCCCTCTCCCCCCTACCAATCAATTTCACTTATTTCTCCATAATATTTAGATATTTCTGTGATTCCTACGTCCATAGAAATTTCCCATATAAAATAGCTGCTTTTCCTATTGGTTTTTCTTTCTTTCAGTTACTTTATTAAAGTATATAAATTTGTATAGTTATACCTATGTGTTAACTATTCTATTTTTTATTTTCCTTATTGAATTATTATTGTATTTATTTATTAAATTATTTTATATTTAGTTTTCCACAAAGAATATTATAGTCCTTCATTTTCTAGAATATCTTCCGAACAGTGTAATATTCAATAAAATTGGACATCTTTCATTACAAAACATTTTAATATCGATTGTGGTTCATAAAGTATATAGGTATAGTATTATAGAGGTATATACCTAGGTATTTAACTGGTATACATAATTTTTAATAATTTACTAATGGAGGAACAATCGTCAAATTTATAAAATCTCGGAACTGGCACGACAATAGTAGGGAAGTTAGACCAGTTTGAATAGAATGTTGAGTAAAACGAAGCGTTTGACCACTAATATTATGGAAAAAAAATCATGCAAAAATACATGCATAATATAGAATTACTAACATTTATCGTTACAGCAAACTGCGTTTTTATTTATTCGTTTTTTCAGTCAGTTGATAATTTTATCTTAATACGCATCAGTTTTTCATGTGCACACTACAGATCATCGAATAAATTATTCTGTGCTATCATATTATGCTGTCACCGGTAAGCACGTAACGTACGTCCGCCGTCTAGACAACAGGTGGCCTATACTCGCCGCGCAATAAGAACGTACCTGTAACTATAACTAGAGGTGGGTGGACATCGATGTTTTATTGTTTTAAAAACATCAAAGTTTTCGTTCGATACACAAGACTAAAGTCTTCGATGTATCGAAAAGAATATCGATGTTTTTTTCATATTGTGCCTTTTTTTTAAAAAAAATAATTAATTTGAAACATAGGTAGTACGCATACTAACATGTAAGGTCCATGTAAATCTATGAGAAAAAATATAAACTTAATATGCAAATTGTTTTACCCGTGATAGAACTCTTAAAAAATAATTAAATTTTATATTGTACCTATATTGAACATCGATATTCAAAATATTTTGCCCATCTCTAACTATATAGCTAAATGTTTAAAACTACGGAAAGGTTGCGGGGTGGGCAGGCGTGGATCTAGAACACAATTAAAAAATAATCAAAGTAAATTATTAACTAAAATTATTAACTTCTTACTAAAGAATGTGTCAATTTTTCTTTCCGACCCGCTTGTTCTTCTTCACCCTAAATAAAAGAGAGAGATTTATTTTTACTATTTTAATCATACTGTATAAATGGCTATAAGAGTATAAGACATCGATATCAAAAATTGTAAGAAGTTATATATGTTTTAATAATAATAAATAAATAATAGGTTGTAAAAATGTTATAAAAATAAAAACTTAATTTTTGTATAAAATATATGTTTTTACTACAAATGCCTTTAGATTTTTAGAAAATAATAGGTTGGCCTCTGCATAAAAAGATAAAATTTAAAAATTATAATAATATAGATCAAGGGTCTCCAACCTTTTTTTACGGCGGGCCAAAATTGATATACGCTTTGGCATCGCGGGTCAACATTTTTAGCGGAATAGATCGGTTAAGAAATTGAAGAATAGATAAGATTTATTTAGAAAAATTAATGTTTGTATATATATTTTTTTATTTTATAACGAGTTTTTATATTATAACTTATAAGTTAATGTTAGTACTTAGTATATAGGTATAAATGACTATTATAAGCAGTTACGAATAACACCAAAAGAAAAAAATAATAAATTCATTTTATTTAATTAATCCAATAAATTAAAAACAATAAAAACTAAATGAAAATATTATAATAAATATATTATTTTCAAAACATTCATTAGCTTGGTGGGTTTTTTTAATGTTTGTAAAATTAACAGCGAAATAATAAATGCATATTTTATTCAATAATAATATTGTTTGATGGGGACGGAGTAGCCGAGCGGTGAGTGGACTACGGCGTCGGTTCTGACGTGGACCGTCGCCGGTTCAAATCTCTACCATGGACGGCTCCTCCCTCTGGGCAGGCAACCGTCTAGAGAGAGGCCGCCATTTGGGCAATGGGCATGGTAGAAACCTACGGATGCCCAATCCGAAGTTCGGCCAAAACTTAACACACATGTTAACCCAACATACAGCACCCTCCCCCACAGTTGAAAAACTACCCAATAGCCTATGTTGCCACGGGTTAATCAATGAAAAAAAATGTTTTGAATATTTTTTGAATTTATTAATTTATATCTACTTTTCAAAAGAATTTCCGGTACATTTTCATGTGTGATGAAAAATTTGCTTACTCATTTTCTCACCGTTCTTGTTGTTAGATATATATATTTAATTTTATGTCCTTAACATGATGTTATGTAGTAGTGCTATTAAAATAACTGAATGTCAATACATATGTGTGAAATTACATTTCAATATTGGTACGTAATATTTTATACATGGTAATAAGTTTTATCATTGGTTATAAAATATACTACATGGATATAAGTTTGTCGAACTGCCGTCTGTCGAGTGTAGGACATTAGAACCATTTTATCATTATAATAAGCTGTGAAGGATCTTAAATCTTAACAGTCTGCAATACTTAGAGTATAGGTACTGGAATTATCAGTTGTTAAATACCTACCTACTGATGAATGTGTATAACACCTAATATAATATAATATTAGTATAATTATATAGTAGCGCATGGTTTTTTTTTCAATATTACTTTAACGTTTCCGGTTTAATTCACATCCTTTTTAAAAATTTGTGGTCAAACTCTTTATTTTACTCAACATACTATTCAAACGAATCTAAATTCATTATCGTCGTCGTCCTCGCGCCCGCGAAAATTATCCACTCCGATATTTTATGAATTTAGCAATTTATCCTCCATTAGTGACCATTACGTGGCTGATGTAAATTATCAAAAATCAAGTGTACCTACTTAATTTTTGAATCGCAATCGATATTAAAATGTTTTGCAACGAAGGCCGTCTGATTTCAAGTGTATTCGTGTATATATGTATTAGTATTTATATATGTAAATAGTGTATTAGTGTATTACTAATCAAGTGTTTTAAAGTCACCAAGATCAGTTCAATTATTTAACAGACTATTTTAACATAAATCATATGACTTAGTTATAAAATGATATCACAACTTTTAGAGCAGTTTTTTTTTGTACTTACCGTTGTTTACACGGAGTTTGGCGGGTTGTGTTTGTTGGGATAATCTTGTATCTTTTGTCAAAATAAGATACATGATACCTGATACTTTAAAACTATGTATCACGATTCAAGATACAATTGTATCGTTGATACACCGATACACGTAATTACTAATTTTGATACCTAACCCTAACGCTGCTCAATATTACAAATTTCAATAATAGAATTATGTTAGCACGGCGTATTAGATAGGCAATTCAGGTACCCTATTTTCGCTTTCGGTGGTTTTTTCAATATTATTATAAGATGATGTTTGATCCTATACCTAACCTATGTATGAATACAATTTTGCCCAAACAGGACTTCGTCGTGAAGTTTTTAAAAATGATGAAAATCCTTTTGAGTTGTTTATTAAAGAATGGGTTCAGGCCTTAGGCCCAGCGCTTAATGTGAGCTATTATCATAATTTTTGAATTAAAACAAAATTGTTAATTTACTGGTAAAAATGTTGATGAATTTAGTCAAAATTTAATTTCAGAAACTCATGAAAAAATTACATAATACATATAGGATTTTGGTCTCTTTGTATTTTGATATTTTCTAAATAATATTTAGACATAATATAATATGGTTTATTGGTTTTTAGCGGAAATGGATTTCAGAAAGGATACAGTGAAAAAATGTCATGATGAAAATATAAATGGTAAGTAATCGGGAATTAATTTATGTTTTGAAATTGCCTATGAAAATACTTTATAAAATTGTATGTTCTTTTGTACAATCTAGGTAGATTATTTTGGAAAGCAATAGTTGAACTTGTACCTTCTACGCCTTCTGTAACTCAGCTCCTTAATATCTATTTAAAATATGTACATTTAGATATGTATATATGCTCGTCGACACTGGGATGGAACTATATCAGTGATGATGAAGCAAGACTTATACTAAATGTCATTAATCAAAAACATAATAATTTTTCGTTTGGGAAAGAGAGGTTCTTAGCAGGAGAAGATTATATTGTCAGTTTAAAAGATGTTCATGAATTTTATACATTCATAAATGTATGTTATAATAGATTACTGTGCAAAAAAAAAAAAGGTCACGAAGAAAAATGTGGTTTTATACAAATTAATAACTTTGAATCCATTGTTCCATATTGTATTATAGATAACCAAAAATATGTACCACTATTCTACTTTAAAAAGGAATTTAACATCTATATTGAAACCCTAATACGTCGAGCTATAAAAATAGAAAATTGGAACTTGGCCTATCTCAAGTTCTGTTGGAAAATTCAAGGTATCAGAGATGAATTGTTTGCTGGTAACTCTTGCAGGGTGGTCAGTCTTGATAATATCAAGAAATATTTTCCACCAGAAACACATTTTGAGGATTATTGGCCACATGAGACACTTAATTCACATCTCCCTATTAATCAGAATTCTTCTACCAATCTCAAGTTCCGTTGTAAAATGCAGGATATCAGAGATGAATTGTTTGCTGGTGACTCTTGCACAGTGGCCAGTCTTGATAATATCGAGAAATATTTTACATCAGAAACACATTTTGAGGATTGTTGGCCACACGAGACGCTTAATTCACATCTAACTATTAATCAGAATCCATCCACCCATCTCAACTTACAAGGTGCACTCCCTCAAACAACCCCTCAAGCAGAACCTGCTGAATTTATTGAAGATTCGGTAACCAGCTGTGGTTGTAGTGATGAAGAAATGGAGCTGGCGGTAATCACGGTTAGTCCTAGACGACGCCGCTCATTGTGGAGCCGGACGAAGAGATTATTCCGACGAATGTCTTGTTGCGATGCTTTGATATACCCCACAAATAAAGTTATACTCGTCGGCTTCTTACCATATCTCATTATCGCTAAAAATGAAATTGTTGATAAATGGTGTTTTAAATAGTTAAAAGTTTCTCTAAGGTTTTGTTTATATTTTTTCCTATGATACAAAAGCATCTTATAATTTTCTTATTGTTTTATATCACACTAATCGATCACATTAATGGTTTAACGAATTCTTACATCTTACAATAAAACAATACAATAATAATAAATATTGAAAAAGCAAAGAAAAACAAGGTTTATATATAGATGTCGATGTTTAGTACCTCCACACAAATTATAGAGCTCAAATGTATACACTAGGAGCGCTTTAAAAAAAAAAATTTAATTTTGTAGTTAATGAGTTTAGGCAGTAAGCCGACGAATTATTATTTTTAATCGTAATATAGGCCATAATAAACAAAATTAAAAAATCTTCGTCCATCGACCAATGTTGCCAGTGTCTAACCACAAACCACCCGTCAACCGGTTCGCCCCACACCCGTGTGCAAGGCCCTTCAACACGTTAGGACATATCCATGCCACCCTCTTACACTAAAAATAATAGTTCAAAAAAGTTCATTAAATTAATAATAAGTTGTCGTTAAAAGGTCTTCGATTAGGTAAGTTATTTATTGATTGAATGGATGAGTGTTTGTCTTATACATATTTAAATATTTAATGTACACAATATGATGTTAAGTTAATTTAACATTAAGTTAATGAATTGTATTTAATTATATCAACAACTTATTTTATAAATCATAAAATATATAATTATTGGTATATATCATTTGATATAGGTAATAATGTAAACCCTTACTGGTTATTAAATTGATTAATGCAATATACATTTTATTTTAACTAATTCAGGTGTTTTTGCATTATACGGCTTATTGTATGTCATCGGTGGATGTAAGTCTGGAACATACTAATAGATTCTGCAAAATTGTACAGCTCCATCACCCAGTGGCGTATCTACTGGTGAATATGAGGGTAATATCTCCCCCTCCCCGGAGACCAAATGTTCTACACAATTCAACATGTATATTATAATAATATAAATATAATATGTGTAATGTGTATACTTAATGTCTATTAAAAATTGTATATCCCCCCCCCCTTGAAAAAAATCCTAGATACTCTTCTGTGGCATCACCAATACAGCAACACCTGGTCTATGTCAGAATCGTCGACGAATGTACCACGATATTATGCAGAAGTAGTAGCCATTGATAGGCCACCTCATTTTAAAACTTGTTAGCATATATGATTTTTTATTTCTAAAGTTATAACATATATATACCTAAATATTATTGTGTCATAACCAATTAATTGTTTTTCTATTCTTTGTTTTATTAAAAGGTAATTAAAGTTTAAGTGACTAAAAATAAATTATACAAGGTTTAAAATGTATGAAATAGTGTATAGTTTTATATAGAAAAGTGTAAAACACAATATGCTAGTCTTTTCTCTTTGTTTTCAAGATCAAAGTCAACAAGTCAACATGTTGGTACAATTTGTCGAGCACTCATTTGATTTAATAATACGCATTTTATTATAATATCTAACGACTTACGACTATTATCCAGAAATACTTTTCTGAATTATACCTTGTTTTATCTTTTATAAAATGTTTGTATGTTTTTAATACATAATACTGACTATAATATTATATTTAAGAAGTACCTATGTATTGATTTAAAAAGTAAATTCATATTGTAGAAATATATATACATATTAGTATATAATAGTGATTAATGTTAACATATATTATAATATAATAATATAATATTAAAATTCCTTATTCCAATGAGAAAAAATATTTTTTTGAGTACTTCGATAAATAAGAATTTAACCTTGGACGTGTTTATGTAGTTTATGAGATATTTAGTATTTAAAGTTTAGGTTAACGGAGTGGTGTGGTGCCCTGCAAAATGTTATACCTACTACGCTCAACCTAATTTCAAATTCTTGCTTATAACAAATAAACTACCAATTTTCTTCCAAAAACCTCCGGAAAATAAATGATCTGAGCATTTTTTCTACAAGCCCCCACTCTCCCCCCCAACCTTTGAAAAATCCTGCGTACGCCACTGTACTGGTCGTATTTCTATTGATTTTTCTAAGACAAATACCTTTATTATAATATTTATATTATAACATTTATGTAGACTTATAGTTACGACTAAAAATCCAATAAAAGAAATCGTTTTTAGAATAGAAACTTCTTTGCCCTACAATAATGTATTTTAATTTTTTGTTCACTTTAAATACGATGGAATGGATATGTCCACTTTATTTTGTCATTCAGTCGTCATTCAGAGGTGTACCTACACTCGATTTTGTACCGAAACATTTTTTAGTTTTTAGGTAGGTACCAACAGTATCATGGATATATTGCTATATGTATTATGGGCTATATACTTTAAGCTCTCAAATCAGCCTATAAACGGAAATTTGGTGTACCTATAATTACTGTGAGCTGACTTTATCATCACAGGCGTGCGCAGACTTTGTCCGCAGAAGGGCCCACTTAAAAATGTCTGAACCAAAGATTCTTGTACTAATGACTACCGTAAAAAGGATGACTTCGGACATGTGGGGTGAATTCGGACAACACCGTGTTTTTTAGTTATCTTATAATTGTATAATACACGTTTAATATAAAAGTTGAAAACTGATACTCCACGTTAATATCTAATATAACCTCCATACAAAATAATGGTGTCATAGTACATGTTATGAAGGTAAATACAAAATATTATATTTTTGTATTTTGAAATTACAGAACTCCATTGACTACTGTAGCCAACAACAAATAGAAATATTTTACTGCGGTTTTCGGTAATCTAACTCGTTAACTTGTCTATGTTAGTTGGTACATGTGCAAATTGTTAAGATACTGGATCTCACACTGTAGTGTTAAATCGTCTTAATTATTACCAAACGTGGGATGACTTCGAAAAACACATTAACTATGCCCAGATCAAAAGATCAACAATGTAGGAGGTCGTTCGTATATAAGAATTATAATACTAATGATATTTAAAATGTCGTTGATGGTGTTAGTTATAAAAAAATGACAACACAATAAGTAAAAACAGAAAAGTAAAAAATAAATTTTAAGTTGTCATGTTCATAGAAAAGTAAAGAGTTATTTTTTTAGAATATTAAACAAATTATGTTGTATTTGAGATAAATGTATGGGGTTTTTTATTTCAATTTATTACATTTTTTTTTAAATTTCTATATTGTCCGAAGTCAACCTTTGTAACTATAACATCGGTTTTAAATGAAATCTAATAGCAGTCTTGGGTAGTATTCCAAATATAGTATTCAGAATACTGTTCCGAAATACTATTTAAGTACCAAATACTTTTAGAATACTATTTCCAAAAGTATTTTGTGTTGTATTCGGAATACTGTATTCGGAATACTTTTATAGTATGGAAATTAAATTGTTTGATTTGCATATTGTTCCTTTGCATTTGATTTAAAACAAAAATACAAAATGTATATTTTATGAATTGGAAATTTGGAATCAATAATATCTATTAATATCATACAATATCAAAATTGAAGGGTGAAAATGCAAAACGTAGTATTGCCAAAATTTCAAAAATCGAGTTAAACATCGATTTTTATGGGAAAAAATGCGAGGAATTTGATTTTGCAGTTAGAATTAAATTGTATCGATTACTTTTGTGAATAAAAACGTTTTTAAAACTGATGTTCAATACATAACGTGATATTGCCATATTTAACGTCAAAGTAAAACGTGGTATTATCATGTTCAAGTCAAAACGTATTTTTAAAAAAAAATACTAACACTCAAACTATTCTTATTCCTATTAATTGTTCACTCAAATGAGATGTGTTGCATTGAATAATATTAATTTATTTTAAATGATCAATGTTGCCTATTACGTCTCAAAATATTACTAAAACGGCTAAAAGATCGTTCATTGACTTCAACCGATGTAGCTTAAGAGAATGTCACACCCACGTGTGTTGTCTCCGCCTTACAAATATACAACATAGCAAAAACTGTTTTGCGCGGGACAACTTTTATCTTTCTGTGTTTGTATAGTAGTAGTGGTTCCAAAATTTCTGAACATATATGGTGGGACGGAGACAACGCATGCGGGTGTCACATCCTCTTGAGTATTAAATCTAAAATCATTACCTATAATAATTAATTGATTGTTTTAAGATCAATAAAGCCAGGATTTTTTTTGGTTACAGCATGAATGTTCTTTTTTACGAAACTTCCTATTTTTCCTCTTATGAGTTTTAATTTCTCCATCGCTGTTTCAAAGATTTTCAAACTGTCATTTATGGACATATTTTTTGTTTCTAATGTTGTAAATTGTATGTGCTAAAAACCTTAAATTCACTGAGATGAAAATTTAATCATTTTTCAATGCTTTAATTTTCACAATATTTTGAGTTTTTACAATTGCCATAGAAGTCACAGTTAAAAATCTAAGTCTAAGTGTAAAAATATTAACAAATTAGTGACATATATAAAAAGCAGGTAAGTGGATGTCGCTCTGCTGTACAGTAGATTACAAGTGGGTCTTGAATTAGACCTGAATTCAATGATATAATATCATTGTATAAGAAAAACGATTCTGAGCGGAGACGGTTTGTTATTATTTATTTTATCATGTAAGTTGAATTAATATTAAAATATTATAATTTTTTATTCGTTTCTATGGTGATAAACAAAGCGTTAGAAATTATAATCCCATTTTTAGCGTTTTTTCATAATTTTTCATTACTTTTTCCCATGGCATTAAATAACTATTGAGAAAATCGAAAAATGACCTCTCTAAAGTACCATCTTGGTCCAATTTTCTAAAAGATAAGATACTATATGTGTAAATCGAAGGATTCCTTCTGGTAGAAATTTTGTATACAGAATATAAAAAAAAAAATAAAAAAAAAAAAATAAACACCATTGTAAAACCACTAGCTTCCCCGCTCCGCTCAGAATCTAAAATAGGTATGTACAAAAATATGTAAAATAAAATTGGTGTCATTTTAATAAGAATGATTTAAATTGTGAATATTTGTTGTCAATTTTTAAATATCTTATTCTATATAATAAAAATATGCATTTATCTTTCATTCTTCTCTACTTATTAGAACAAATTTTGGCACGTGATCAGAAAAACGTTTGCCACCCCTGAGTTACAGCATTGTGACTGAGTACCTACCTAACTATAGAACAAACAGACTTAATATGATTTTCTGATGTCAAAGAGTAACCCTCTAAAAGTTCCTCTCAAATTATCAAACACAATTTAGCGATTGCAAACAATTCAATGTAACAATTAATATGAATTGGAATTCAAAATTAGCTACTTATTAGCCAAACTCTGGGTCCTGAACCTTTCAATGAAAAAAAGAAACAATGAAATTAAAAATCATACAATATTATTGACTATAACCATCAATGCCTGTATAAAAATTTTTTTTAATGTATATAATATAATAATAATCAAATATGTAAGTGATTAAAAAAATTATATTCTTAATTTCCAAAATTTTAAATAAATTATTATACTTTACAGTTTGGCATCTGCACCAATTGCATCAGATATTGAGTTGTATTTATCTTCCCTAAAATCAAAAATGCAAATAAATAAAATTTAACACAAAATATGGTTATAACTGTAAAATAAAAGTGTTATTATAACACTACAACATAGCTTACAAATATTATAATAACATTATAGGTATTTGACAAAAAAAGAATTTTGTAAATGTATCTATAATGAAAAATAATTAAATACTGCAAGACAAAACATAAAAATTAACAAAAGCAGGTAAGTGGATGTCGCTCTGCTGTACAGTAGATTACAAGTGGGTAATTGTATAATGGTTGTATTAGATTTGAATTCAATGATATAATATCATTGTATAAGAAAAAAACGATTCTGAGCGGAGACGGTTTGTCAGTCTGTATATTTTATATTTTGTTATTATTTATTTTATCATGTAAGTTGAATTAATATTAAATTATGATAATTTTTTATTCGTTTCTATGGTGATAAACAAAGCGTTACAAATTAAAATCCCATTTTTAGCGTTGTTTTGTAATTTTCCGGTGGTTTTTCCCGTGGCATTAAATAACTATTGAGAAAATCGAGAAATGACCTCTCTAAAGTACCATCTTGGTCCAATTTTCTAAAAGATAAGATACTATGTGTGGAAATCGAAGAATTCCTTCTGGTAGAAATTTTGTATACAGAATATAAAAAAAAAAAATTAAAAAAAAAATAAAAAAAAAATAAACACCATTGTAAAACCACTAGCTTCCTCACTCCGCTCAGAATCTAAAATATATAATTTAACAAAACATAACGCAAAACGTAAGTTATAGAATATCATTAAACGAAAAATAACGCAAAAAGAAATTGTTTAAAATGTATATTGGTTTCGTAGAAATATTTATTTTTGTCTTGGCAAACAATCTAAAAATTTATTATACTATATTATTCTATATCCGGGCCATTACCTACCGTATTAGTTATTATTTTTAAATTTAATAGGTATTTTAACACTATTCTAAAAAAGGAAAATGTAAAACTTGTATAACATTTTAATTCTAAATAATGATAAACGCAAATAGTGTGTAACGTTTTAATTGTAAACAACATAAAACCAATTTTTTTTTCAAATGCGAGCCCTGCATTAAAACAAAATAAAAAGGTAAATTAATTAATTTTTAGGAAATATTTGGTTTTTAATTAGTCAATAGTACAAGATAAGTAAAAATACTTTTAGGTTTTTACCAACACAGTCATTTTATAGCTAAACAACTAAAATTCTGTGAAAAAAAATGCGAGTTATCAAGCCTTTTTTCTTTTACAAATGTATTATTTGTTTAATAAATTTAGAATAATATTTAAAACTCAAGTTATCATGATTCAATTGTACATAATATTGCTTACTATATAAATTAATTTAGCATGTGTTCAAAATTTGGAAACTGACATAATATAATGATGTTAAATAAAAATATAAAATTGAATCAGATTAAGAATTGAGTTAGTTGAAAAACTTTAATTTAAATTAGTAACATTCTTTTTAATCTCTACTCCATCTTTAATAACATTATAAAAAGATAATCTCTTTAATTTTGGATGCTGGATTTATTATATAATATATTTTTTGATAGTTTTATTCCATACAATATTCTTATTTATATATTTTTGTTTGTTGAGCTATAATAGTTATGTTCTGAAAACTAATAATAAAAAATAAAAAAGTAAATTAATTTTAATATTTATTACCTAAGAAGACTTTCAAGTTCCTTTTTTATATTAACTATAACCGATGGGCCATTATATATAAAAGATGTATAAATTTGTATAAGTGAGGCGCCTGCTTTAATTTTGGCATATGCATCTTGACCATTAAATACTCCGCCAACTCCAATAATAGGAATTTTACCTAAATAATAAAATTAAATTTATTAAATAAAATTAATTTCACTAACCTATTATAGGTACTATTATTATAATTCACCTTTTGTCAATTTATAAAATTCCAAAATGAGTTTTGTAGATTCTTCTTGTAAAGGTTTCCCACTGAGACCACCAGGTTCTAGTGCATTGGGATTGTCATAAACACCAATTCGTTTAACAGTTGTATTTGAGATTATTAATCCATCAACTTTACACTAAAATCAAAAAAGCCCTTTTTTTAGAAGTTTTAACTTAATCTTTATTAAATTAAAATATTATTTTACCTTTTTATCATTAATTACATCAGCAATATCTTTTTTATCTTGATCAGTAAGATCAGGAGCTATTTTTAATAATAATGGAATTTTGCGTTCTCCACACACTTGATTCCTCGCTTCTATAACGCTTGAAAGTAGACTCATGAGATCCTTTTTTTTTTGCAAATTTCTTAGACCCGGAGTATTAGGACTAAACAATTTTTTTGACATTTTTTTAAGGATAATTTATATAGAATCTGAGTTGAGGTTTGAATGTAAAATAATCAATTATTTTACCTGGATATATTTATAACAAAATAATCAGCAACTGGAGCAAACTTTTCAATACCTTTCACATAGTCAGCAGCTGCATCTTCAGACTCTTTATTTTTTCCCAAATTGACACCAACAATACCATCAAAGTTTTGGTTTTGCTTAAGTTTATTAAGCCTTTCAAATACAACACTATGACCATCGCTATTGAATCCATATCTAACAAATTATAAAATGTGTAACGTTAAATTAATAGTTATTACTAAAATTAAGTGCAATTTTTACCTATTAATAATAGCTTGACTATCTATAAGTCTAAACACTCTTGGTTTTTCATTGCCTGGTTGAGGTAAAGGTGTTATTGAACCAACCTCTACAAAACCAAACCCTACATTTTTTAATGCTTTTGTTAATTCACCTTGTTTATCCAACCCAGCTGCAAGGCCTATTGGGTTGGTGAAATTCAAATCCCATAACTTGGTTTTCTAAAAAAAAATTAAACATTACGGATTTCATACTACCATTGATTAAAAATACTAGTATTTATACCTAATCAATGATACTTTGTTGAAATAAGGTGAATAATAGATGTTAAAAAAATAAACTTACCAATAACGGTGGATCTTTATAAAATGATTTTGGTATAAGACCATATTTTCCAGAAAATGTTAAAAGGTCATGAGCTGTTTCTGGATCACAAGCAAAGAATGCAGGAATAACATATTTCTTATAAAATTTTTCATTTAGTGTAATAACATTTGTTCCTGCCCATAAAAAAAATCCTCCAGAAGAAATGTAAACCAAGGATCTCAATGGACCCTAAATAAATGCACAAATATTAATTTATAGGTATACAACAGATTATTATTATAAGATACAGTTAATTAATTCTATTACGCCAACTTAAGCCAATTCACTAGATTAAATTTAACAAATAAAATTTTTAATAACTTACCATTGTACCTAAATAAATTTAGATCACAGAACTATTTTCTTAAATCAAAATATAAGAAAAAAAAGTTTGGAATTCCTCCACGAAGTACTTATTATACAACGTATTGGTCTGCAGTACTATATGAGGTAGATGTCTGAGCGATGTGAGTACATATAAATAAACAAACTCCCTTACAAATTGTCGTAGACGGTAATATTGTTATTAGTTTAAACCCACTAAATTACTTAAATAAAAATGATTTGGGTTGTAACGTTGAATTTGTTTGGTGGGTACTAGGTACATATAGCCTAACCTACGTTTTAAATTGGTCAAAACACATGTAATACCTATGTGTGGGATTTGTAGAATGACAGATTGCAGAACAGTATGATGTATGAATAATTATGAACTATGACGTAACAACTAACAAGTAATACAAATTAACTATAACTTATTAATTATAATCAGCCTGGCACATCTGTAATCTGTAAATTTTGTATGACTCTTGGTTGTATTCAACGATCTTAAAACGTGCTGTATTCTGTAAATTTTACTATATCTGTATTCTATACACATTATTCATTACGCATCGAAAATCCACACTTCACATTCCACATCACGGTTCCTCGCACGACACACACAGAAATTAGAAATTTAGTATTTACTGTGATAAACTGTTTACTGATAACTGATAAGTGATAATTGATAACCACGAACCACGTTTTAAGATAATACTATCATGTACTATACCACGATTTAAGATAGTAATCTTTAATGATAGTAAGATAAAAGATCGCGTACTTTACCATATACGTATATACTATAGGTACTATTTTCTTTTTTTTATAGTAATTACTAATAGAAAATAGAAATTAGAATAAACTATAAAGCTGTAAGTCTGTAACTGCTATCAGTGGCGTGCAGTCGTGCAGATAAGACACAAATGGGGCCTAGGGCTTTTGGGTGTGGGTGGTATTTTTTGTTAAGAATGTTACAAGTTACTAAAATTAAATTTGTAAATGTTATTTTACTACGTGTCATTTTACTACGTTCTTTTAGTTTTGGGTGGGTGGTGGGTGTAAAAAAATTAACTTTGCCCCACATGGAAAAAGGGATCTGCCCGCCACTGACTGCTATAATCACTAATAACTATAGGATATATACAACTGCTAACAATATTATTAACATTGTCCAATCCTCTTAAAGTCCAAGCGTCTTTACCACCGACCCATTACCTATTAATAGTTCTATGCTCTTTACAACAACAAATTAAGATCATAGGCATCATGGGTGTTAATAGCAGCGGCGTAGACATGATTTCTAAAAGGGGGAGATCAAAAAAATAAAACGTCATAGCTAAATGGGAGGGGAAAATTGGAAAATGCTCCACTCTCTCAAAACTTTTTACATAGGTAGTGAAATATTTAACAATAATGAATATAATTTGAATTAATTCAAAATTCACATCAAACACATTACGGGTAGATTATCTATTCCAAAGCCAATGGGAGGTGGTCCACCCTTGTCTACGCCACTGGTTAATAGCGTTTGATATTTGGTGGGAGGGGCTTTAGTGGCTAGGCAGGACAGGTAGGTATTAGAAGTTATAAAAACAAGGAACTTGGGGTGGCTTCAAGAAAAATTACACAGAACACAACAAAAAACCATTAATACAAAGACAAACACCATGAACCGATTGTGATGAATACAAACCATCTGTTAACATTTTTTGAGCAAAAAGTTCATTCAAAACCAATTGTTGAAGCCCAAGACACAAATCCGATATCAACCAAATCATCCCAATTCCAATGTAATGAACCGAGTAAATTTAAAATATACCTAAATAATTTTATAAAAATTAAAATCATTACATTTTTAACTATGTTTTTTGTATTTAAAAATGTTTCAAAAATAAAAAATGAATAAACAATGATTTCAGTCCAGCATAGAATCGGTAACTCAATACATATATTCTATTAATAATTCTGTGAAACATAAAATCGAAGTCCTAGTAAAAATAATAAATATTTAAAAAATTGTAACCGTTATGTTATAGATATAATTCTTAATGTTAACTAAAGTTAGTGAAATCTGTTTTCAGTTTGATAGAAGGCTGGATAGACTTTGTTATACTTTGTGGTATATGACAACCAGAGTTAAACTGTTGTTGTGATTTAGTAGTTTTAATGGTATGTTCTAATTTTGTTTTCAATTTATTGTTTTGAGACATGATTATTTTGAATTCCTGAAACAATAAACAATTATAGTATACATTTTAAAAAAAAATGTTTATTCCAAATAGTAATTAATATACCTGTGGATAAACCGGTCCAATTTTCAATAAACATTGTAAACTAAACTCATGAAGTTTAGACCGTGATTTAGTCATGACAGTGTCATATTTTGTCAATTCTGTGTCTATAAGAAAATTGATTAAGGATGGTACAAGCAATGCTAACATTTGAGTTCCTGAAAATAAAATAAAATATACAATAAATATAATTTATATTAATATGAACTGAGTCCTAAAAAAATGTGGTTCCTCATTTTTTTTAAACTACAAATAATTAAATAAGCTACTTTTTTTTTGTGAACTTAATTTGTTTTCATACTTAATGAAAAAATAGGTACACAGCAAAATTACTATATACAGCTAAAACTCGCTTAAGACACTGTTTTCCGCAGTTCCCTAGACATTTACTGTACAAGTCAATACCCGCACAAGACACTCTTTTGAAAAGCGTCTTAAGCAATTTTTACTGTATTACATTGATAATACTACACTATCACTATTTTAACAAGATTTGACAGAACTTTTACAGAGAAGATAACTGATAGGCAACACTTAAATTTAAGAAGTTCTAAATTGTTCTCTTAAATTCTCTTTAAAGTTAATAAAATATTTGTAAAAAATTACTGTGTTTGGGTTGTGCCAATTGAACCAAGCATTCAATTGCACTAATTGCTTCACATAGCATTATCAAATTAGATTCCAACATATTGTTTGGTATATCCACGTATAACAATTCCATAAGGCGTGGAGCTAGTGCTTGAATGTATCCTGTTGCAATATATTTATCTTCAAGTTGAAAAACAGCTTTAAGAAATTGAATGCATTTTGTTTTGACCTGTGTAATAAATAATTGTATTGCACAAATAAATGAAAATCAATTAATATATAGTATAGTCAATATTTTTATAAATACATTTTCAGAATTTATCTTTATTCTAAATTTTATACTCACAACGATATTATCACTTCCGAAACATTGTGTGCAGTAATTAATGCAAGGGTATAAAATATTTTGAACAACCATAACACCAGGTGGTGCATGTAATGTAAATACAGTGATAACAGATAGCATCGTTATTTCATTTAATTTTTTGCCTTCGTCTCCTAAATAAAATTAATGTATATGATTAAGCATTTCTTATATACCTAATTCATTGATATAAATAATTTAATCATATAATTACCAGTTTTAGAAATATCAATTAGTTTAGCAATTGTACTTTGTAAGAGTGACCTCCATTTACTTTCAGATACTTTATGATATCCAAAAGAATGTTTACATAGTACATGAAAAGCGTCCAGGGCAGCTAAAATAGAAATTTTATTTTTGGACGTTTCATTAGAACTATTGTTTTCTCCCAATTCTTTTAGTACATTGGTTATTAAATATGCAATTGTTGGAAGTATCTGAACACCTCCTACAAATAAGATATAATAAGTATAATTTATATATGTATTTCCTACTAAGTGTGTTAAAAATAGAAATAATTTTACCACTTGGAGAGCAAAGATTTGGAAGTTGGGCCATAATATTTAATGTTATAGCGATAACATTATGGTTTAAACAATTTGAATGTAATTTTCTGGTTGAAGATACTAAAGGTGTTGGATTCATATCTGGTATTTGTCGAACAATCAAACACATGCAAACTTCTAATGTAGCAAACACAATACTTTTATCGTGCTCTAGAACCCCATCCTGTCCACCATCACCTAAGCAAGCTACATCAGCAGCAGTTGAGGATCCAAGACTTTTTTCTAAAGATCAAACAAATGTATTAATAAATAATAAAGCTATAAGCTAAAGAAAAAAATATATAGAATTGGTAATTGTCTATTACCATTAGCCGAATTTGAATTTTTTATTTTTAAATCCTCTTGAGCAGCTTTTACTATTTGTTTTACAATATTCATAATAGTTTGCTGTACTTCTATACTATCATTTGTTAAAAGTAATCTAAAATGATCAATATTATAAGAATTTAATTGAATTGAATTGATATAAAAAATGAAAGTTTATTACTTGTGCATAATATTTAATGTTTCCACTGCTAATATACAATTTTTCATCATCATTCGTCTGGCCAACGGTGAATCTAATATTGTATATAATGATTTCAGACAAGTTATGAAATTGTCTACATTTTCCAAAGTCCGTTGATTACATATCGCTTCAGTACAAATTCCTTAAAACAATAGAATAAATTAAGCAATGAGTTATTATTTACAGAATTTTAGAACTTGAAATTGTAACAATTAAGTAATTATACCTACCAAATATTAGGTAAAATTTATCTTGCAATTCTTTAGTTATGCTAGTATTTTCATCTTTAAAATCTTCAGAATTCAACCATAGTGATAAAGCATATAAAATTGGAGGCCAAGCATTTTTATAATGACTTCTACTACTATCAATTGTACTTGATGTATAAAAGGCACCACCTTCATGGGGAAGCTGACTGTTAAACTCTATATGGAATTAAAAATATTTAAATAGAAACAAATAATTTGTTATTATAATAATATATTTTGTTTAAGGATAGTTCTTGTTCAAACAAACTTAAAATATTAATTGGGGTGGTTTAAAGTCTAAATGTATAATTGTAAAAATAACACAACTATAAGTCTGTACATAAACTCTATTCAAGTTAAGAAACACAGTCGACAGCCAATTTATGTACAGGGGTGTATAGATAGTTCAATATGTAACGGATAGTATCCATTTTCTCACGATACACAATTAATAAACCAATAATAGTAAATAGATTGAAAGGATATTCAGCGATAGAACTATCGAATAAATGAATAGGCAAATGACCTCAATGACAAATTGGCAAATTGCAAAATACAAATAGACAAACAGGATAAAGGAGAAGGCTGACTGGGTATTCGTAATCATTCGAGTATAATAAATTATATTATATTATAGTATTGCATTGCATTATATTATAGTCGAATATAAAGAAATTCATATAATAGTTGACGAAATATGAGAGCTTGTCATTATCGCAAAATAGATAACTAATATTAAACTAGAAGCAGGATGTAAAAGATAGATAACCATAGGCGATTCACTATACTTCGTGGAAACAGCATTATGCTTTTCTATACATGCACACCGCAGGCTATAGATTAGGAATATCACAAGTGCGTGGGCTGAGTCGATGGTCACACGGACCACATCTGTTAGAGACGAGATAGCGTATCGATAGGCAGGGGGAGCAGGGACCCGAATATAAAAGGGAGCCTGAAACAGCCTGTATTCAGACGTGTCTACTCCAGAGCACAACAAGCACCTTCACGTCACTCTGTGTAGTAACTTGTCATTTGGACTTAAACAAAATTACTGAAGAACATTTTAATAAACTACAAAGTATCTTTTCATCTGTCTACACTTATTTATAAACTACCCCGTCAACATCTTCATCATCAACAAAAGTGGTCTTGCTTCCTGCAAAATCATAATATACTCGTAGTCAACGGCTATCAGAATATTACTCTGACCGCTCCAACCTACGAGAATATTACAAATAGATGTCTCAGTGGGAATGACAAACAAGTGTTGTCTCACTGCTGAGTGCAAAAATTGGTTACAGCCAGTACTGTGTTTTTTAACTTCAACAGAGTATACAAAATTACAGTAGTTCACATGTTTTGGTAGATCACATGCGACACAGTTAATACTGATTAAATAAAATGGTGTTAAAGAAGTAGTTGTATTTAAAACAAAAATATATATACCACAAGGCAGCAATAGAAGAGCATGATCCTTAAGAGCAGCTTGCCAATTTTTAGACAACATATCTAATTCTGGATGAATTAAAGTCAACAGACTATCATTTTGTCCTTCATAATTTCCAAAATCATCATTAGTTTCACTAACATTTAAGTTAGAATTTTTATTGAAATTATCAGGGGCAACACCATTATTTATCATGGCAATAATATAAATCTAAAATAAATAAGCCATTAGTTAAATTGATTACATTTAAACAAAAGATTGTTTAGAAGTAAAAGTATAACCTGGGCCCAAGCTTTAAGTATAGCTAAACATTCAAATGTTGCAACACTTTCATTATATAAACTATTGAAATTTATATTGAAACCCGGTTTGAGTTTTTTAAGAGATGTGACTAATAAATGATAAACTCGTCTTAAGTCACTTAAATCACGTGCAACTCCACTTCCTATCCATGTCCCACATACTCGACATGCAGCAGCTGTAACATGACTGGGAGTGTCTTCAGAAAATGCTGGTCTTAATGCAGCACTCACCTTCAAAATATATTTAATACATTAAAGATACATTATAATATACTTGGTTATGATAAAAAATGTACTTGAGCTTGAAATTGTTCTAACAATAAATGACCAGGAAATTCGGGTTCAGGTACTTGAGCAAATTTTTCAATAATCTCATTAAGAGTTTCAAATCCTTCTAAACGTAACTGATCACTGTCACTAGTTGCTGCCATGAACGCCATTCTTATTAAATCAGACAAATGAAGAATCAGATAGTCTCCTGGATAATAATAAAAATAGAAATAATAACCATTATAATTTAAATAGAAAAATTTAATTTAAGTTTTATCCATACCTTTATTATTAGTAAACGATAATTCTTTAGCTAATGACAAATTAAAATGTGGAGAAGAGTCACATTCTTTATGACATGAAGATATTATTCGACAAATACACTGAACAGCAAAAACCCTAGTTGGCCATCTGGGTTGTCGTTTTCTTTTTAATAAATATTCATTTTTAGAATCCTTTTGGAATTCATCATGGTCATCTCCAGTTTCATCGTCATCATTCATTACAGGTCCATCATTTTTATCTATTTCCTTATTATGTAATTCTACAGAAATTGCACGGATTATTATAATTAATAATATTTTAATACAAGCATAATACTCAAAATTTTAATAATACCTGAAGAAACCGTTAAGACTGATTTACACAAATTAATCCATTTTGTAAGATTGTCAACAGCTAACATTTGAAGCATACTTATGAGAGTATCATGAATATCTTTTATTAGTTGTTTGTCCATTTCCGTATCTAACATATTAAATAATACTCCTGGTAATCCAGATTCTGTCAATAAAAATCCTAAAAATAATAATTAAAAATATCAAATTATTATAATTTTGTCGATTTAGTAAAAATATAATAATACTATGCGTAAGAGAAACATAGATTTAAATTTTAAATTTTCTTCCTACCTAAAAAATTAGTTTATATAAATTAAATAAAAACACATTATTTTAAAAATAATAGCTTTCTCGCTTTGAATACAATTTTAAAATAAATAAAGATTTATAATTGTTTTTACCATCTTTGTTGATATTTTCAGGAGATTTAACAAATGATTCTGCAATTTCACAAACTTCTTTTGCTTCCCTCTGTGATAGCTGTCTTAAACATGAAACTGCTGCTTTTCTTAGAAGTAAATGACTGTTTGATAAATTTTGCTATAAATTTTTTAATTAATTATTATTATTGCATACATTGTAATGCATTTTGGTCACATTGTATTTATGTCAAACTATCCAAGTCACTATGTCTAATGTCATAGTTGTAAGTAAGAAAAAAATCACATACTATCTATTTCAGTGTTTCTCAACTAGTGGTATGCAGAAAGCTGATAAAAGGTACAAGACTTTGAATAAAACAATTAAAATTATTAATATTAACCACGGTCTTAGAAGACCGTGATATTAACAGTGACATATCTATCTTCTATTCTACGAGAGAATATGCCAGTTCTGTGCATGTAGAATAAGGTTCATCGACCAACTAGGCCATTGCATCCCCTCTATGTAGTAAATGTCACCGACAACGACTGACCATTAAGCACAAGGCAAATGTAATCAGCTGTCGTCAACATTGAGCGATAACGCTACAATCGCGCTCCACCTATTGAGAATTTGGCGGGGGGTGCGTAGAGCAGACCATTCTCGTAATCGCAAAACATGTTCTCTCGTGGAACAGAGTATAAGAATTTTTATTAAGGTGTTACCAAAATATACATGAATTAAACTATATATTCTGTTAAAAATGAAATCAGTAGCGGGCGGCGACCAGTTTTGTTCCGCAAAGGTTAGACCCGGTCCTTACTATGGCGATGCGTAAAATTGTGTTATATGATGAATCCGCGCCCATGCACACAACTTGACCGCCCGGTACTGATCTCATTTGAACAGAGTAAAGTAAAGGTTATAAAAAAATGATCTAATAAAAACTAACAGCCAATCAAGACATATCTAACCTAAATACAGGGTGATTTTTTTAGTATGATCATCACCCTGGTTTTATGCTTAAACTATGCATAATTCAAGTTCAGAATTTCGGATTTTTTAAATACACTTGAAAGTTTTTTTTAGAATCTTTGAGATTTTATGCACCACTTAAAGATAAACCTGTGACAGTATAAACTTCCGTTTTTCAAATAGGTCACCCCTTTTTCGTTTTTAATTAGGTATTATGTTTTATTAACTGTAGTATTTAATATTTATTATACTAAGATTATTTTTACAGATTATTTATTTTGATAAATTAATAGTAATTACTAAGCTCCCATCTATTTAACCCATTACCATAGACATCATTCTTAGTATAAAAAGTTATAAAACTAAAAAAATTCTCAAAAAAAATATTTGCTAAAGAGGACGTTACACGGACATTTGTTGTCTCCATCTTACAAGTGCGCAAATTGTTCGCTCAGCAGATCACGTTATGGGCTTTTATTATATTTTATTTTAAAGTGAATTTTGAGTATTTTATGAAGTACAAACAATTTTAATTTTTAAAATACTCAACTCGTTTTAAAATTAAAATATAATAATTAGCCTTGAGATGCCCTGGATAATAATCTTACCTTTAAATTTTATAAGAGGTCTATTCACTTTAAATTTTAAACTAATGGAGTGAAATGTGAT
>NC_042495.1:16586039-16603893 GCF_005508785.2 Acyrthosiphon pisum | reverse complement strand
CAACAAAATGTCCGTATAACGTCGTCTTCAGCAAAATATTCTTTCTGAGAATTTTCTTAGTTGTATAACTTTGTATACTAAGAATCATGTCTAAGGTAATGGATTAAATAGATGGGAGCTTAGTAATTACTATTAATTTACCAAAATAAATAATCTGTAAAAATAAACTTAGTATAATAAATATTAAATAATACATTAAATAAAACATAATATAGTTTTTTTTTTATAAAACCATTTTTAAGGATTATTATCTTTAGTATAAACATTTTAATAACTCAGAACCTACTCATTAAAACTTTGACTTATATGCATGAACATTTTCTAAATAATTTGCAGCAAAAAAGGTGGGTTATCAATTGAAAAATAGAAGTTTGTATTACCACAAGACACTCCTTAAGTAATACAAAAAATATCAGAAATTTGAAAATATATCTAGGTATTACTTAAAAATTCTAAAAATCAGAATATCAATAAATGTATAATTAAAAGGGAAATGGGGGTGAGCATGCCTAAAAAAATCACCCTATATAAATAAGTTTGAGAATTTCTGATCTATTATCCGTACAGTTATGACTTGACTTACGGCCATAAAAATAACTTATAAACTAAATCCATGTTTTATACTATTTCATAAATAATGTATTGTGGTGTTAACAAAATCTTATTACACTCTTAATATTAAAATAGAGTTAAATCCACTAAACGATTACTATAATAATAAATTATTCTTATTGCAGTAAATGTATTTAAGTATTTGAATTGAAAGCATGGGAATGTGCTTAAACTATACTGAGGAGATTGGGATTTGAATATCTATAAATAGTGATCCCAACTATTAATTCAATTTTATTACTTACACATAAAGTCCAAACTAAGGCAGTCAAATTGACATGTTTTGGAGTGAACATATGTAACTCCTGTAGACATACTGTAGATTCTGCTTGAACTAATGGATCTTCATGATCTTGCATAATCGCACATGCACACAAAAAAGATGATCGGGCAGTTGTAATTGATGCTGAATTACCTAAATATAACCATAATTAATAAATAAATAATACTTAGTGATAAATATATGCAATGAAAGAGGATAAGTTATCATTGTTTAAAATATCTACAAGATATAATAGTATCTTAAAAAATAAATTACTAAGTAAATTTACAGTTAAGTAATCAAGCCTTAAAAAGTTTAGTTAATTTTAAGCTTGATTAAGTGTCAAATGGATGGAAGGATGGATCTTGTCATAAGAGTCACTTAGGAATGTTAAAAATTAGACCTTTCAAAATTTAATATTTAAATTAGTTGATTTTACTGAAAACAGTTTTAAAAACATTTCATTATCTTTAAAAAGAAATATGGGTCAACAAAATGTTTTGATATAAAGCATATGAAACTATTAAAAATAAATAACATATGTCTAAAACCAATTTATATTATGTAATATATTTAATATATTGAAAAAGTCTGGTTTTTGTTATGTTCTACATATGAAAGACGAATTTAATACAACTTAATGGATATTAACTTAAGTATTAAAAGGTTGTGTCTGTTTGGAAATCTTGTTTTTTTTATTATTTTTTTTTTCTAATATACATTAATATTTAATACAATATTATAAATTATTTTATTATATAATTTAGTTATAAAAACCTTGTAATTCTGGTCCAATGGTAGTGATTAAAGACGAGATCAATTTTCCAATACACTGATGAACATCAGCATGATAATGAGGAACTATCAACAGAAGTTTTAAGGCCAACGATAGTGAAGGTTCTATATAACCTCTAAACATTGGCCCTCCGGAATTTGCTATGAGAGATAATGCATGTAGAGACCAAACCTAACAAATTAATAAAATTAATTATACATACAAATTTTAAATTAATTTATTATTTTAATACTTGAACGATTGGAGATGTGGTATCTTGAGCTAATGCAAGCAAAATGCTAACACTAGTATTCAAATGGTGTGATGATCCCATACCACCAACATGTCTATGTAAGTATCCAAGAGCTAAAGAATGTCCAGTTCGACTAGGGACATCTCTAGCACAACGGAGACGATCAAAACTAGTTTGAGCAAGCATTGCAGTGAATCTTGAATCTGAAACTGCTTGAGCCATTCGTCCAACACTCTCAGCAGCAGCCACTCGTAGAATGGTATTACCATTTGTTAATGCGTTCTAAAATTTAATTTAATTTAAAAACCATAGTGAGAAATATAAATTAGTTATTAACATAATGAAACAAAACTGAACACAATATACAATTCTTATAATAGTATAGTCATTTATTCAAAAAAATTAAGTATATTACTGTAATCAGAGTAGCGGTAGTTGTTTTAATTTCTTCGTGACCAATTGTTGATTTGGTGTCTGAAAGTGCTTTAAGACCAGCTAATAGTGAAGCAAAAATGTTCGTTGAAATAGCATCACACCGGCATGACTTTGAGTATTTTATTTGATCAGTGAAATGGTCTATCATTTGAATTCTGTGCTTGTTGGTCACACGAGGAAATATTAAGCCAAATAAAGTAACAGATGCATCAATTACAGATACCTCCAATGGTAAAGGACTTGGTATGTTATCATCCTAGATAATATTTTACTTTAATTAAGTATACTGAATAATTTCCAAAGGAAAATGTTTGTTTTTTACAGAGTATAAAATTAGATGTACATACAGTCAAAAATATCCAAGATACATATTATATAATTTGAGAATAGTCTCAGAACCCCAAAATGGAAATACACAAATATAACATTAATCAAAAAATATAAAAATGTAAAAGCTTGAGAGCCAAGACTTGAATATTGTTCAACTATTATAGAAATGCAAACCAATGATAAAAAAATTTGATATATCTAGCTGTAGCCAGGGATTAATACCTTTTTATTTGTATGTGTCTTTAAATATTGAAGCTTGCAAAAAAAAATTGTATAGCTATAACACTGAAATAAGGTATATAAGAAAAAATTTGTAAAGTAATACAGAAAAATAATGTATAAATTGAAATGCAAATTGTGATCAAAAGAAAAAAATGTATGATTATGAAAACGGTTGATACTTGGTATATCTCATCTTTTTTTTATGTGAAGCATGTTATTTATATAAATTAAAACAAAGTAATTTTTAATTTAAAAATCATTTAACAAAAAAAGTTTTTGTGAAAAGTAGGTAATGTTGTAATTGTAAAAAAAAACCTAATTATTAATTATTATTAATTTATCTAATACTTACTTTAGATACTGAGAGATAAAGATATCTAGGATCATTGTCTAAAGCACCTGATCCAATGGCATTATTTTGTATCAGCTGAAAAAAATTATGATACACTTTATGTTATGAGTTAATACAATCATATATTTTTTTTTATAGATAACTTTCGGTATCGTGACCCCCATTGGGAAATAATTTTTAGGATATGAGACAATTCTTTTTATATTTTTTATTCAGTTAAATAACAATTTAAAAATGGCTTGAGGTTTTTTTTTTAATTATAATATATTACTACCATGAACTGTATTTTTTAATTAATTTGACTATAACAAATGTATTGGATAAAAAGAGTATTTCAAAACATTCATGTAAACAAACATATAGATTATAAGTTTCCCCTAATTGGAATTTCAGAGGGTCACAACAGATTACATTAATTACATCCTGTAATTTAGATACATATTTACCATTTTAAAAATATACTAAGTATAGGTTTTTAATATAACTTACATATAACTGGTTTATTTAACTTTTATTCAAAATAATAATATATATTTATTATTTATACACAAGCACTTTTTTGCTGGACCAATAACTCCACTTATATATTAGGAGGAAAATAGATAAATAATTGGAAAGGATTTGTCGAGTAGATGCACAAAAAAATTAATTTTACAAACATGTTGCTGTTAAGGCAGGTCAGGTAAGATACAAAAATAGGAATACAACAGTGGTGTAATCTGTCCAATAAATTAAAAATTAAAAAATGTTTCCTGTCGAAGTCTGGTAATATGAAAATATACAGATTAGTAATCTATTACCTAACTAATTTATGGAATAAAAGAAAATAATAGTTAATAATTGTTTGTTATTCAAAAGTACAGCTAAAGGTAATACCTGTTTATTTGTAGCTTATAGACTCAAAACTAAAATACAAAATAAATGTTTTTCCCATACATAATCACACAAACCCATTCATACAAATAAAAAGAAAAAAAGCACAAACGCCAATACCAATCTTAGCAGACAGTAAGAAATGCAATATTTTAGAGTGTTGATTTTGCAATTAAAACAGTTACTCTGGTCGAATTTCAACCAATGGACGATACTAGTAATAATAATTACTTTATTTTAGTTGAAGAATAACACATAGAATAATATAACATACATATTTTTTCATGATGACTTACATAATCATATTCAACTTTTCTTGAACAATCCACCTTATTTATAAGCAGCAATTAAAAAACCAAAAAATAAGTTAATTGAAACCAAATATAACTAATATGAAAATAATAATTGTCATACAAGATGTACAACTAGCCAACATAACTTTTATTGTTTACTACATAGTATAAAACAATAAATAATCCATTACCTGATCTTCAATTGTCTGATGATGTGAATGTTGAACAGGACATATTCCCAATAATATTCCTTCCTCGTTTTTACAAACATATCTCAATTTTGATGTTACAGTATTAGCAGGATTTTCTGCCAATGTAAATTCTGAGACTAACAGTCTTAAAATATGTGTAAATGAAGCTGTAATTATATAATTTTGTTAATTTAGCATAGAGATGAATTTTTCCCTACTAAGCAGAAGTGTCGTAATAAACCAATATATTTGTTTTGAGAAAAGGCATACATGTATTTTTAATTTAATTATTTGTTATTCTAATTAATTTAGTATAAAACCTATCCACATTATGGCATATTTATTTTTATGATTAGGAAAATATACAATATTAGATTTCATTTTACCTTTAGGTGTAGTTCCAAAAACATCTAACACCCTATCATTGTTTTTTTAAAAGCCTAATGTACTTAAAAAGAATGGCTTACATATTTGAATTCGTAAACCATCACTGTTTGTTAAAAAAAATTTAAACACATTTTCTATTTTTGTATCTTCCTTTTCAGAACTAATATTAATTTTGGAACTATCACAAGTGCAATGTACAAACGATCTTCTGTCAAATATTCCCATTGAATCTATATTATAATATACATTTTATCATATAATTATTTATATTAAATAAATCTATAATAAAATGCTCTATTAATTTTCTTACCGGGTGTGGATGAAATCGTATTGATCACCGACCCGTAAATAGACTCTTCTTGAGAATCCATAACTTAAATTTTAAATTTTTTTAAATAATAGTATATAAAGCAATATAATAATAATATAACTTTCATGACGATCGTGAATATACATAACAAATAATCAACTTTCTGAACTTAAATAATGAAGATAATGAATTTAGAAACTATTAATAAACAATGTCGTTACTTCAGGAAAAAAAGAGTAGAAATGGTAAGTAATAACGCCGTAATTTGGGTAAAACATTTTAAGAGAACGCTACACACCCATTTTTCATTTATTGTCACCGTCTTACAAGTGTAACATAGCTAATTTTCGCTCAATAGTTCACGTTTCCTATTATTGTTAGAACATTATCATGTTTGTAAGTGGATTTTTTATGATAGTTCAATTTTTAGCAAGTTTTGAGTATATAATATATTAATATAACACAAATTAAAAATGCTCATACCTAACTTACTTAAAAATTGAATTGTCGTAAAAAAAAACCCCACTTATACATTTAAGTTTTGTAATAATTTCGATTCACTCTCATTTTTAAACTAACAAAATTAAACGTGAAATGAATGTAAATTTGTTATGCTACGCACTTGTAAGACATGGACTACAAATGCGTAAGTAGCGTCCTCTGATGCTATGTCCTACGTGATCGCAGCGAACGTGGAGAGTGCGGGCGAATTGTATTCTAACCATGCTGTTCCAAAAGTGACAAAAATCAAGCTGTTTTGTTTTTTGCCCCGTTTGCCACATTCACTTAAATCATAGCGTTAAGCAAATACACTGTATCTATAAAAACATATTTACTGTGTTCTTACTTAGTACAACTACTTTTTATGTTACTTACAACATTTAGAAAGAACAATATTGTGTTTATAGTCTATTTAATATTCAAGGGTATATTTTTTCACAAAAAATGTGTAAAATTGGTATACTTATCAGATGCAATAACTAACTCATTTGGTACATTTGCTTAGCAGGGTAAAATTCTATTAGGAAACTTTAGAAACACACTAAACCTCCTATAAAATATAATATAATTGAAAATATGAAAAGAACTAAGTTACCTTCAAAATCTTGTGCAGGAATCAGCGATAAAGTTTCATATAGCCGCAATCTGACTAATTCTATTGGGGCTTTTAAGTGTTGGCCATAGCTTTTAACAACTGAATTCATACTAAAAATATATTACATTATTCCATCAATATATTTATTACCTTTACGTTTTTTAATAGAAAAACAAAACAAAATAATATAAATATTTACTTAATTAGCATTGCAAGAGCAGATTCAATTGGAACTAATAATCTCTTAATTTTCTCTTCAGTGACTAGTTCATTACAGTTGAATAAGAAACTGTAAATAGATGCAAGAGCTCCAGCTCGGCCTTCCAAAATCAACTATAGTATTTAAAATAAATTAAATATCAGTTATATAATCATTATTAATAGGATGTCACACCCACATGTGTTGTCTCCATCTTACAAATGTACAACATAGCAAAAACTATTTTGCGCAGGACAACTTTTCTAGCACCAAATTTGTTATAAAACTACCAAATTTTCACAAAACGTAAAGAAGAAATTTATCTGTGAAACAGCGAGCTCTTTTTTTTAATAGCACTATCTAATCATTTTTTAAAAACAAATGAAAAAACAAAAACCCCAAATATTTAGAAATAAATAACTTTTAATGTATTTATGTTTTCTAAAATATGGGCACGCTGTTGCATAAATAATTTTCCACCCTATATGTTCAGAAATTTTGGAGCCACTACTACAAATACAGAAAGATAAAAGTTGTACCACGCAAAACAGTTTTTACTATGTTGTACATTTGTAAGACGGAGACAACACATGCAGGTGTGACATCTTCTTAAGTAATGTTTTTAATTAGTAATCTTTACCTTCCAAGTAAATAGATCTCCTCTAGCTTTTTCAGATTCAAGTTCTTTAGATGACCGTGGAAAAGAATTTCTCCATAAGAGAAGCATGCGTGGTAAAAGTCCTCGAACAACGCTAACTCCTATATGTATATGAATAAATAATTATTATCTTTAATTATTTTAAAAAATCTTTTAGAAATATATACATTACCTAATGTCATCACGCCACCAATTAACAACCATCCAGCCTTAGTTCTACTATGTGATAGCCTACTGTTTTGACTAGCAGTTCTCAGTAAATCTTCAGCAGTATTAAAGATTATCTATTAATTAAACATAAATCACAAATAATGTTTTGATTATAAAATATAATATACAATGATATAAAAACTAACTTTTCCTCGCATATGAGGGATGCCCAGAGGTGAGACTTTAACACTTCCAAGTATACCAATAAGTACAGAACTATAACCAAGAATTATTTCTGGTGAAGCTCCTGAACTTTCAATATTCTCAATACATCTAATAAATAATAACTAATTACAATTTAACTTATTTTATTAAAAAAATAAATATAAAATATACCGATCAATTAAAGGAGTGCATTGGCTTGGTAAAGCAATACAAACACACCGTATACACCATGCAGCTGATAATCGAACTGCCGGACTTGGATGTACCATAACAGATAAAGCTGTCTCAATAACATCTAAAGAAAACTAATGATTAAAAAGTGTACAAATAAATAATACACAAATTAAATTTACTGCATGTGTTATCCGATATAAGATTGTTCGCCATTGTGCCCATGTTAAGCAGTAAACAGCCCATTTCTTGCAATGCACAAACTAAAAAGTTTTGACCAAATATGGTCTCTTGGTTAAAATCTTTAGCGTTTTCTGGACTAAAATCTAAAATAGCATAAAATCTCATAAATGTAGCCAATTTTAATTAAATATTAATTATTTTACCAATTGAGCTCATTTGTTTCTTAACAATTAGAGCCAATTCTTTACACGCAGAAGATTGTGCCTTTTCACTTAACATTTGTCCAAGAACACTACGTAATATAAAGCTAATGCACTTTCTAGAATAAATAGCATCAATACGAGAAGATGCTGATTTTGGATTTGAAACTAAATCTAAAATATGTCGCATGAAAGTATTTAAATTTTTTTCCAGCCAAGTAACATCCAACGAATGAACAAATTCCACATAAGTCTATATATAAAAAAAAGTATAATACTTATAATCTATTTAAATTTATTAACACAAAAACTTACATAAGTAACACCAACTCTAACTTCTCGATGACTACCTGTAGTTCCTTTTATAATTTCGCCTGTTCCTTTAAGAAATCCAGTTCCACCTCTTAAAAACCCATTCATTAATATGGTTAATGAATCTTCTAATGTAATACATTTTGTTGACTTTGACATTTGAGCTAAGAACAATATTTTTATTACTTATTTTTTTTTTTTTTTAATTTGAGAATAAAATATTTTCTCATAGTTTTATACCTGAATGAAGTTCTTTGTTTTGGATTTGTGTAGAAGCAATAAGAAAGCCTAAAAATTTTGCAACAGAACATCTTACTTCATAGTTTGCATTCTCAAATGCTCGGAAACATAATGTAGCTACATTTTCTAAATCTGAGGTGTATAAAAAACTGGAATGTTTTATCATTTCAAATAAACACTAAACAGAAAAAACAATGATAATTTATTAGTAATAAATTATTACAAAAATAAAATAAAATTGTGCGTTACTTTGGCAGTTGCAGTTCGAACGGCCATTACTCGATCGGTTAGAGAATGTTTAATAGCCTTGTAAATATCTTTATGCATATGACCCATAACATTTCCCATTCCACAGCAAATCTAATTATAAATAGAAAAAACATAAATAATTAAAATTAATTTTATTAATTTTTGTAAAATCAATTACCTTTTCTAATGTTATAATTATCTCTACTCTGATTTGAGATTCTGCATTCTTAAGACATTTTATTAAAATAGTCACAGTTTCTTCATAAGATCGTCCCATCATTCGTCCCAAATTTTTATACATAAATCCCATACAAGTAACTGCAGCTCTAAAGAAATTATTGTTTCAGTAATCAAACCAATACAGTAAAATCAATGTTAAGTGCATAATATTCATCTCAAATGCATGCAGAAAATTTAAATAACATGCAAACATCATAAAATATATTTTATCAAATAAGTCAACCTAGGATATTTTATATTATATTTGTATTGCTATTAGTCATGATATAATAAACTAGGTATGATGCACACATTTGTGATATGCATCCTCCTCACCCGCCGACCATCACTCTGACAAAAAAAAATGGTGCTGGTCTTTCAGTTTTTCAATTTTTCATTTTGATAATATTATATAAACCCAATGAAAAATGGGGATAGACTGTCGCTATCTTTGCACAACATAATACAAAAAAAGGTTCATTGCCATCATACCTAGTTTATTATGATATTATATCATGCTATTAGTAATTTTTTTTATTATTATGGTAATATGATAGGTTGATTCATATTTTGGGGAAAACATAGCATCTATTATATTATAATATTATAATTTAATGTATTTTCGTGATTTTAGTAAATTGTGTAAACATTTGAAACTTCAATGCTAATTAATTTAATTTAATAAAATTATAGTTTATTATACTAATTATAATGTCAAATAAATAGATATGTCAGTAACAATACCAAATTTTGATCTAGCTGGCACATCCCACAGTCTCCAGTTATAGTCATGGTTCACCTCATTTCATTGGCTGTTAAATTATCCACCATAAAACAATCTCACATTATTATATTATATATAAATATTATCAAATTCTATACCAATGAGAAGAGGAGAACTAGGCATATAGACGGGATGTGGAGTGGTTGGCGAACATGGTGCGTACACACAAAGTGACTGACATACCTATTTGCTTTGTCATGCTAATTAGTAATATTAAATATGAGCAACAAACATTTTTTTTGTAAAAATTTTTGCTTTATTGATGGAGTTTAAAATCTGTACATTCAACAATAAATAAAACAGATAAAAAGAAAATAAAGTTATAGTAAATATAAAAATGTTTGAAGTTGAAGTCTTACAGCTGAAAGAGAAATCCTATATATAAAATTATGCTAATAAATCTCATAAAACTTGAAAAAACTATCTTCTTTTGTTTAAATAAATAAATTAAATAAATACTGAATTGTTTGTTGTTTTCACTATCTTAAATTCTATAATTAATAATTATTGGTAGGTACATACAACTTTGTAGAAAGGTATGTTAAAGAATCATCTTTAACACGTAACAAATCATTACATTTGTTAACTGTATCAAAAAGAAGAAATGTATCACCAACATTGAACAAAGTGGACAGGCATTTTGCAATTAACATTCTAGTCGGCGGACCTGGATTTTTTTGAATTAAACTTGTTAATTGATCGACCATTTTTTTTTGACATTCTTTGATATCAACCTAAAATATAATAATTAAAATCCATTAATATCGATATTTTTATATTAAAACTAATTGTATTAAAATTGTAAGTAATAAGTCTTTTAAAATGAACACTAAATCAATGCACTAGATTAATGAAAAATAATATAATATATCAATATATAACTTGTAGGTATGTACCTACAATTTATTTTAAATAAATTACTTAATTGAGTATTTTTAATTTTTAAAGATACATTTTTTTAAAAATGCAGCAAATCTTGACAAGGGTTCTAAAACAAGTATTAGTGCTAATACAATAATTAAAATAGCATTTTATAAGATAAAATACAATATAATTGTTGTCAGCTAACTAATTCATGACTAATTAAATATCCAATAGGGTACCTATTGGGGTCATATAAATTAATAAACAAAATAGTACAATATGTTGTGATTTTTATAGCAAAAGATAAAATAAGTGATGTATAAAAGTAATTTACAGATTATTGTAAAATAAGATGAAGGTTCTGTAATGGTTTGGTCGTTTAGGTCTGCACGAGTATAGGAAATAGATAGTTGACGTACAATCATGAAATTTGTCTAACATCTCAAAATCCCAATTAGGTAGTATGTTGTAAAATGCCAAATGGCAATAAGAAATTAAGACAATTTTGTGTTTAATTAGACCTCAAAAATACTATACCTATACCTAGGTACTTACTTTCTTAGAAGTCAATAATACTTTATCCAAAAACCGTAGCCATTCAAAGATGAAAACTGGACGTTTTGTTTCTGGTAATTGTCTTAACGCTTCTTCGTTCAACAACAAACTATGGCTTAGCTCCATCATAAAAAGATAATTATGAAATGTTAACTATCTAACAAGGCTTCTAGACGAACAAAATAATAGTATCGTCAACCGTCATAGACATAGAATAATATTTTGTAATAAATGTTATATTAGTCGGACCTCAGACATGTCACACTAGCCACTAGCCACAACAAGCGACAACTCCTCGGCAAGCAACTAGCCACTAGCCAGAGTAGGTAACTATTTATTTATATTATATTGAGTGGTAACATATCATAACAAATAACAATAGCATGACAGTAACTGACAAGTACCACACAACAACACAAGTACTAACTGATAGCATCACAGAACAATTAAACTGATAATAGTGCTGTGAATTGTGATTTGTGAACTGAGAAGTGAGAAGTGTGAAGAACGATTTAAGATAGTACTATCACAGAATATATGAAATTATTTTAAATTTCATCTATTCTGTGCATTGAACTATCATATTATAACTATAATATTATAATATCTTAATTCGTGATTCTGTGGTACTATGTCAGATAGCTCACGTACATTTGCGATTTGCCACATAATTCTGTGCATTTGCCATTGTAATAAGGCGCGTAACCGAAATACTGCATATTCTATTGCCTATGCATAATATCCTTAAATAGTTAGTTTTAATAAACAAAATAGTTTGAAACTTTTCTGTTTTACGTAATACACCTTTTATTTTTGCAATTTTTGTTTTTGATGGATGTAGTTCCGTCTTACATAATATGTCTTAAATATATTGTACAACGTAGCAAAAACTTTTGCGCGGGATAGGACCACTCGGGCATTAGTGATAGCCAAGGCCAGGCACGTATACGAAAAAAAAAATTCAGGGACGTTAGAACCCCCAAACGTGCGTGGTCAAGGCCAGAGGGAGGGGGAGCCGATTTTTGTGAATTTTTTTTTCAAAATGGGTGTTTTGCGTGATTAATTTGACGGTAAAAAGTCACTCAAACTTCTTATGAAAGTAGTGGTCAAAACATTTAAAATTACCCGATTTTTCCAAAAATCGTGTTTTTGAATTTAAATTGTTTAAAAGAGGTACCAACTTTTTTTTTTTGTACTTAAATAATACTATTTTTATGCTTAACATTTTGGTAGAATAAGAATTTACCTATTGTATAGTTCCATACCTTGTATGTTATTGTTAATAAACCACGTATAATTTAATTATAAAGTTATTTCATACCTTTGCGAGCTTGCGGCTTTTCATATTTAAGTAACTCAACATTTACTTTTTGGCTTTATATGATATTATAATTTTTAATAAAAAAAAAAGTGTTGTCATTTAAAAAACAGAAGTTTGTATCGCTAGTCGTCACAGGACACTCCTTAAGTAGTACAAAGAAATGCATTGAATTGAAAATATAGTCTTTGAGTATATATTTAAAAATTCAAAAAATCAGAATTTGAATAAATTCAATATTTAAAGGAAAAAATATGTGGGTGAACATACTTGGTGAATCACGCGCTGTATAAAAATAATATCAATCTTTTCTGTACAACACCATCTAAAGAAAGGAGTGTCCTGCGTGTTGATACAAACTACTGTTTTTCAAATGAGAACCCCTCCCCTCCCCTTTTTATTGTAAATTTTTTTGTGCATAATATATCGAAAATGTTGATGTACCTTATTCAAAATTGAACAAGTAGTTTCTGTTTTCTAAGTTAGTTAGTATCTTTATTCTATGATTATAATGCTTAAGAGGGCGCCACACCCGCATGTGTTGTCTCCGTCTTACAAACGCGGAACATATCAAATTTACGCTTAGAAATTTAAGTTTTATTATGCCGCTAGCATAAAATTATAGTGAATCGACCTATTATATAACATGATGGTAAGAACATTATCTGTATTTTTTGGAAGTTGTTTTACGATAATTCAGTTTTTAAGTGAGTTATGAGCATTTTTAATTTACATTTATTATACACGCTATAACTCACTTAAAAACTGAATTATCGTAAAAAAACTTCTAACAAAACACAGATGATGTTCTTACCATCAAGTTTCGTAATAGGTAGATTCACTCTGATTTTTAAGGCTAACGGCATAAAACTTGAGTTTCTGAGGGTACATTTGGTATGTTACGCGTTTTTAAGACGGGGACAACACACGTCCTCTTGAAGTTTAGGAAACACGTCTTTCAGTTCCATTCCTACTTTCCTAGAAAAAAATAAAAAAATTGCAAATTTTTTTTCGTTCATACATTGTAGTTACTATAGTTAGGTACCTATAGGCTATATTAAAAACAATGTTTACAATTTAGATAGATTTAATTTTACACTGTCAATCGTTTACTTTTTATTTTTACATATAAATAAACTTATTCTGAGAGTTTATTGTCATCAGAAAATGTGTTACAGTTTTTCTTGATTTGTGAACATTTTGGGCTTTGGCAATACCACCTTTTGCATTTCCACCCTTCAATAGCTGTCTGTCGAGTGTAGAACTACAATATAAAATTGTATCATTATAATAAGCGGTGATGGATCTGAAATATTAATACTCTGAAATACTGAGTACAGGTACCTACTGCAATCCATGAATTTATTAGTTGTTAGATACCGGTGAATGTGTATATCACCTAATTTTTATATTAATAGGTAGGTAATATAATATTAGAATAAATTATAGTACCGATGTATTAATATATATGTATTCACTTAAACTGTTAACGGACATTTTCAATTTCAATTTTTTTTAGTTTTTATTTCAACAAGTCAATAAAATTGTATTTGTTGGGTAAAAAATATTTATATTGTACTACAAGGCTCTTAATATTATAAAATTAAAATACCTATCAATAAAATAACGAAAATTTGCAAATTACGAGTATTTGGAGCTGGAAATTCTTGACAAATTTTATTTTTAAATTTAAGATTTGAAAATGTAATACAAGATTATTCATATGTTTCCCTAGGTACCTTAATAAAAAAAAAAGTCTACCTACAAGAAAGTCAAATTAAATTTGTATGAGTATTTGGCGTTAATATTTTTACAAAATTTATCAAATTTAAAATTTAATAATTATTTGTAGTTAAAAATGTATAAAATTTTCAACTTTTATAGCTTAGGATTGAAAAATTAAAACAAGGTTCCACGTAAATAGGTCATATACTAAAATTACTATATTCACAATTATATCATCAAATATACTTAGTAATATCATAGGCATAGGCTGACTGACCGTCTTCGCTCAGAAACGTTTTCATTATACAATGATATTATATCATTGCATTTTAATTTAACACCATCCATTACAGTGACCCACTTGTAACCTACTGTACAGCAGATCGATACCCAATTTCCCACCTTTTTTTTAAATTTAATATGTATTCTAGCGTTCCACATGACCAAATTAAATAATATATAGATTAGTGCATGTTAGACGTTAGTACCAATATAATTAATTTATAAGTAGTAGTCTGTTTTTAATTCTGAGTGGAACGATGAATGTATTGATTTTACAATGATGTTTGTTTTTTTTTTTTTTTTTAATTTTTTAATTTTTTTTTTTGTGTCTGTCATCACCTTTTAGGACAGTAAAAGTGCTTGGATTTTATTCAACAGTACCTTTTCTGATAGGAAAGTGAATCTAGTTGGTACTTTGGGGGGGTCAAAAGTAACATTTTTCCAATAGTTTTCAATACCGCCTTGAAAAACAAAAGAAAAATTAAGGAAAAACGGGAATTTTTACGCAAAATCTGTTTTCGAGAAAATTGATTTTGGTTTTGGTGTAACTTTATAACGAATGACTGTAGAGTGTAGATACATGAAATTTTCACTGGATAGTATATATTTCCATTATATATACATGATAAAATTATCAAAATATTTTGATTTGTTTTGAGCTGTTTACGGACAATTTCAGTTTCCAATTTAATTAGTTTTTTTTCTATGAATGTCAATAAAACTTTATTTGTTGAGTAAAAATACTTGAAAATTTAATACAAGGCTCCTACTATATTGTTACAATGACATTTGAAAAATATTAAAAATCCTTAGTCATAGTTTTTTATTATTAGCATTTAAAGTTTAAAAATTGACAAAATATAGAAAAATCACGAAAATTACCTAATTATTTTGAGTTTATAATTCGTAAAATTTTTTCTTTTTAGAACTAAGATTTTAAAATGTAATACAAGATTCCTAAAAGGATAATCTACCTTTATCAAAAAAAAAATGTCTATAAGAAACTCAAGTTAAATTTTTATGAGCGTTTGAAATTCATATTTTTACAACATTTAGTATTCACTCGATTTTTTTTCTTAAAATATTAGGTGGGTGGGTGGGTGGTTAGAATAAAATCTTTGCTCCTTGTGTGAAAATAGCTCGCCTCGCCACTGCAAAGTAGGATGTAATTTTGGAATGACCAATCCGAAATAGTAATAAATTGTAGTTTACAGTGGCGCCGAACTATATTTTCAAAGGGGGGGCAAGTATAAAGTTATACGGACCACCATCTCCGTTTACGCTTGCTTCAGTGCTGCATATGTATACATTAATAGCTTATTAGGAATATAATTCATAAGTATAGTTTGCTGGGGTACCTACGGAATCCCACGACCCCACCCACCGAAAAAAAGGGGGGGGGGGCGGTTGCCTCTCTTGGGTTATAGGTTCGGCGCCACTGGTAGTTTATTTAGTTCAGTATAATAATATTATAATAATTTCTAAGTTCACTTTATTTAAATTATTGTAAACGAGATGTGACTGCGTATTTGAAAAATATGTCCGGTCGAGTTAAGGCTGGCTGCTCGTCTGATGGACATTTGTTCATCGACGTATCTCGTCGGGTAGTTCTATTAAATCCCTACTAGGTATGGCATTTTTAGTATAAAAATGGTATACGTGCCGTATACACCTGAGGTCATTTTGGACGTCATTCAAATAATCATACTATTTCTGGATTATATTATTTTGTACAAAACCATAAATTTTGTACTGCTCAGCGATTAGGTTTTCCTAGAAAATTCATATCTATCATGGAATACCTATCACGTGTTCCGTAGCACGTCGTGCGGTACCCTTGTATTATTATATGTTATTATACTATTATATGTTCACCTATGCGCGCCGCCTGGGTTACGCGCTTTTTGTAGCAATTAGATATATTTTATTATTATTCCTATTAATGCATGCCACTAGCTGTCGTATTTAAATATATTAATTGATTACGTAGTCACAGCTCGTTACAGTTTCAAAAACGGTTTTCGGTTTTTGCGATAGCCTAAGTATCAACATAATATTATCATAAATATGGCCCTGCCTACCATAGATTAATATAGAGTATTACTCTATGGTACAAGTATACAACATAGGTACTACAATAAAAAGTTGTACTCGATAGCCAATTACACTGAGTACAAAGTGATCGAAAAATAAAGTATATTTTTTAAAATACATAACATTAAGTGATAAAATTTGAGTTACCTGTAGAATTGGTGTCCGGGGTAAGCAAGATATTTTTTTTGATTCAAAAATGTTATCAACAAATTATATATTTATATTGATAAATAAAGCTATAAGTAAGCTAATATTATTAAAATTATACCAAATCTAGAAAATACTAATGTAAATATTTGTATTTTGTTGAAATTTATTTAGATTAATAAAGATATTAATTAATTATTTTAATTATTTTTCTGCTATAAAGTATGTCTTTCCATACAACAATTTTTTTCAACAAATACTGTGTGTATTTCTTAAACCAATACGTACATTTACTGCTCAACTCAGAATTTAAATATAGCATCATTTTATTTAAATATATTTTTTAAAGTTCTATCATGTATAGAAAATTATGAAATAAACATTTGAAAAAAATGTCAAGTATCTAAATAAAGTTAATAATTTTTGAATATCGACAAATTAAGAAAATCGTTGTATGAGAATTTTTTAATTTGCGGGTGAACATCCAATGTCTAACACCAAATGCTCGTAAAACATTAATTTGACGTTTTACTCCTTCAAAGTATCAACTATAAATTCCTTCTCCTATTTACCAGGAAATATACTGTTGAAAAAAATTGAAGCATTTTTATTGTCCCTACAGGTGATGAAAGACTACTCAAAGAAAAATTAAAATAATAAAAAATAAAACGCATAATATTGTAAAATCAATACATTCATCGCTTCGCATTGCCACAGAACAATTTTTTCCAAATACTCCAAATACTCATAATTATTTTTTTCACGTCATATCACTCATCTCTAGTGGCTATAGTACACAGATTAGATTTTTGTTTAAATTAATTACATGTTGAGTGTCGACACACAACGCGAGTCGTGGACCATCATGAAGTGGTTTTTAACGCATTT
>NC_042495.1:16581784-16585989 GCF_005508785.2 Acyrthosiphon pisum | reverse complement strand
TTATAGGATAATCTATCTTTACCAAAAAAAAAATGTCTAGAAAAAACTCAAATTAAATTTTTATGAGCGTTTGAAATTCATATTTTTATAATATGTGACAAAATTCTTATTTTATTGTAATTAAAAAACGAATGACTGTAGATATTTGAAAATTTCACTGAATGTCTATATTAGCATTTTCTATATACGATAAGATAAGATAGATATTTGAGCTGTGTAAAGACATGGTCAGTTTTCAATTGTTTTAGTTTTTTTTTCTATAAATATCAATCAAGTTTTATCTATTGGGCCAAAAAGTGTAAAAATTTAATACAAGGCTCCTAATATATTGTTTCATTAGCAGTTGAAAAATATTAAAAATACATAGGCACAATTTTTTTTTATAAGCATTTGAAGTTGAAATTTTGACAAAATTTATCAAATTTAAAATTGAATAATTATTTAATTACATAAGCACAGTTTTTTTTTATAGTCATTTTAATCTCAAATTTGGACGAAATTACATATTAAAAAACCTAGAATAAATATTTTAGATGTTTTATTGTGATTGTATAATATTATTCGTGGGTATTTGAAACTTCTAAAGTATACTATTATATATATCTATGATAGTACCACGATTTGTTGTTGATGTATAACGCGTAGTACCTTATAGTACCTAATGGATATTGTGATAATTTTTGATTAATTTGGAATTTATTATAGATACCTATTATTAGTAATTTTTTTTTTTAATACCATAGATAAGTATATAAGATACCTTATACCTAGACTGACATTCCGTCTCCGCTCAGAATCGTTTTTCTTATACAGTGATATTATATCATTGAATTCAAATTTAATACTATCCATTATCAGTCCTGTAAAGTATTTAAGTAAAAGTATTTGAGTAAAAGTATTCAAATACTTTTTTAAGTATTGAATACATTTTTAAAATACTTTCAGCATGAAGTATTTTGAATGGTATTTTAAATACTTTTTTTTTTATTAAATACTTTTTGGTATTGAATACTTTGGTTTTTTATTTCGAACATTTTATTTTTATTCGAAAAAATTGGTTGGAAAAATATTATTGTCAACTACAATTATAGAATAATAGTTTTATTTAATATTCTGTATTTCTGTGTTAGCCGAAGCCCAAAGGTTTGTGAAAACCAGATTTCTAAAAAAAGTTATTGAATAACAATATTCCCTTTAAAACTATTAAATAACTATTAGATTACCTACTACCTATGTGTTTATATTACGATAATTAGAAACCCACTTTAAAAACCAAAAGTATTTGAGTAGTATTTGAAATACTTTACAATTAAAGTATTTGAGTAGTATCTTAAATACTTAAAAAAAATGTATTTGAGTATTTACTCAAGTACTTTTTAAAAGTATTCTTTACAGGACTGTCCATTATACAGTGACCCACTTGTAACCTATATTGTACAGCAGAGCGACATCCACTTACCCACCTCTTTTTTCGTTAAAATTCAGTGAACCGAAAGGCTTTAAAAATAATTTTTCTATTGTACACATCACAGACTGTATTCATAGTATTTATTATTGATTAGTTTAAAAAAAAAATTTAATTTAAAAACAAAATATCCCAATAAAAAATTTATAAGCAAATAATAGTTACCTATAATATACTCGTTGAAAACATGAAAATAATATTAATAATAAATAAAATACTCGGCAGGATCACGTGCGGATGGTTAGCGTGTGCAATACTGACACGCATACAGGTGGCGAATATTTACAACCGACGACGACGGTCTACGAGCGTTCTATCTTTTCAGTTTTGTTGTTGATAATCGATATTATAAATTATTGTCACTGCACGTAGTTCATTATGCAGGGTTAATGCGTGTTAGTAACCATCTAATTAATTCATAATATAGGTATGGTAGGTCAGTGGCGTCATTAGGAATTTGTCCTGGGGGGGATATACATTTTTTTTCACACAAAATATGAAATTATCAAGTACATCGGTGAGTATATAATATAATATATAATATTATCAAGGCTCTGGAGGGGGATCTATCCCCCTCGTCCCCCCTTAATTACGCCACTGTAGTAGATAGTTAGTTACATTATTAACAAGATGCGAGTATTTGGATAATAGGTCTACACTCTACTGCAGCGTTTCTTAAATTTTTTTATCCGTGGAACCCTTTTTTATGTCTACTTTTATCGTGGAACCCCCTACTTTTTTTTTAGCTTTTTAGCTTTTTTTTAGCTTTCAACAGTAAGTTATTATAACTTGACAACTAGAACCCATACTTTGTTTCAATAGTTTTAATGTGTCATTTTATGTAAGAATTATTTGCAATAAAAATTATAATAATTTCGTTTAATAATAATGTATACACAATATTCCAGTAGTGTAGCCAGGATTATCAAATATAACTAAAAATTATCGAAATATGCTGTCGAAATTCTCAAAATATGCTTAAATATATGTACTATGTATATAGCAGCATGTTTATATTTATTTTTGAAAAATCATAAAACATATTGCAATTTTGGTAATAAAAAACTAAAAAATAAGTATAGGTATATAAACCTGATAAATAAATAAATAACAACTTTATTTTTATAAATACTGACATTCAATAAGTACTAGGTTAATAAATAAGTAATAACGAATAACGTGATATGCAGTGAACACCTTGATAAACGAACACGTACCTATATCTACTAATGTTCATTTCTTCGTACAATCTACAATCTAGATGTCAATTATAGTTTAAACACAGTTTTGTCACAAAGAGACTTATGAAATCTTACATATGGGAACATAGGGCCAACCGTAGCCAAGCTCCACGAACAACTTTAACAACCCTCAACGGCATTTTGTGACAATTATAAGGATAATTATAAGGAAATTGGACTTTTGAAATACACCGACATTTAACACGGACAAGATTTAAAAATTTTGAAAAAAAAGTACCGAAGTTTCGCGGAACCCTGAAGTGATTTAAGATTAGAACTGTTTAAGAAACGTTGCTCTACTGTATTTTTTGTCTTTGTCTAACACACGCGCGACATAGTGTTTTAGACGTGTTTTTTACCAAACATTCCAATTGATCTATAGATTCTATAGATCTATATATTGAAGGGATTGGAATTCTGAAAACAGATTTGAATAAGTCTACTTGAAATCGACTTTCCCACATTTTTGATATTACATCCCCTAAATTCCAGAAAACGTCATATTAAAAAAGAGTAATTAAGCATTTTTGTAATTCAGTTTTTGGAGAAGCTAAAATTAAAAAATCAAAACTGTGGGAAAGTCGATTTCAAGTAGACTTGTCAATGAATTCAAATCTGTTTCAGAATTCTTATCGCTTCATTAGATCAATTGATATGTTTGGCAAAGAATCCGTCTAAAATCCTATGTCACGCGTTTGTTAGACAAAAATGGAAAATCACCATATGGAATCCCCTTAAGGGGTATGCATGCCGACCGATTCTAAGGAGTTCAATATAGGCAATTTTCTATTTGTGTGTATGCGGGTCGTGTAAATTTGGGCGTAGTAAGTGATCATTAGTGTGAGTGACTGTGTATAAAATAAATAGCGGAGCGCACCCGTACGTACACGCACATGGCAATAACGCAGCATTTTACATACAAATTTATTACAAATGTGAATTTTAGTGAAACACTGAAACTTAATTTCGTATATTTTTCAATAATATAGCTGATATGTACTGAATGACATTACAGTATGAACACCTATTATACAAATTGAAGAGAAGAAGTTTATCTAGGTTTGTATATAATAGGAGTCGATTTTCGATATTTTATTTTCAATGTCCAATATTTAACTCTAAAACATGTGATATTTTACTTTTTCAATTTGAACTATTGAGTTTAGTAATTAAAATATCGAAAATTGTTTTTCATACAGACATAGATATTAACTTCTCTTCTAAAATATTGATAATGGGTGTATATTTTACTGTCGAACCGCTCAATAAACCGTATATTATTGGAAACACAAAAATACATTTTCATATAATTTTTCAATACTGTTCATACCCCTTGATATAATATTAAACCAAGCGTTCCTAATGACCAAGTTAAATATTACATAGGTTTTTATTACCTACCAATATAATAAATTCATTAGTATAGTACATAGTAAGTCAGTTTTACATTATTAATAAGAGGCGAACCTATAATATAGGACTAGCCTATAATTATATTA
>NC_042495.1:16578266-16581071 GCF_005508785.2 Acyrthosiphon pisum | reverse complement strand
TGGGGTGCAGTGACGACGGTGCTGGTCATGATACGATGCGTGTGGTATTTTTTAGCTGCTGCGAGTTTACCGTATCTCTGTTCCTCGCCATTTTGACATACCTGTCGTTGGTCTACTCGAAGGAAGATCTATCCATGCGCTTTTACGACCTCCTGCTCTTAATCGTCGAAATCGTCGTTTGTTCTTTAATAGTCATTAGGGTCTACCATCAGTCACAACATCGCGATATGTACCAGCGTTCACAGAAAGTGGGAATACCGGAAAACTATAGACGGAAAATCACGACGGTGATCAAATACCACCTGGTCATGTCGAACGTGATCGTGGTGATTCCCGTGTTGTGCACGATTTCGTTGGATTGGGTGCGGATGGGCGATCCGTTCACGTTCCCTTCCATAGACGTGTTGCCCATAAAAACGACAAACGTGACTGTCTACGTTTGCAAATATATCTTATACGCTTTGCCCACGTACTTTGCACACTTGGAAATGTGTTTCATGAACGTGACGTTTATGTATTCCACGGGCGCCGTGAAGGGACATTTTCAGATACTCGAAGAACGGGTCGAAGAAGCGATGGCAACCCAGGACGAAGAGAAATTAAAGATCGCGATCAAATACCATCAACAGACGTTGAAGTGAGTCGTGTTCAATGTACTGTAGGTACTTATGGTTTATATAACAGTATTTGGCGACATTTAACTTGAACATTCTGTCGGACAAAACAAATATTTAAAATGGATTAAAGTTTCCTGTTTACTCCAATTTAGCCGCCTAATAATCTTGAATAAAATTGAATCCCAAAGACATATACCTACTAGACATTTTATCAAAAAAAAAAAAATGGAAGATGGACTTTATAATATTATGAACAATACCTTTATTCAATTTAATTAATTGTTTATACAACTTTATTAAACCATTTACCTCATTAATTTATAATTATAAACTAATATATTATAATATATATAATATCATGATCTATATAATTTAACTGACAATGGGGATATGTGGGTATAGCCCCCAATATTACGATTATAAAAAAATTATATATCAGCCTTAAAAGTTAGAACCAATTACTAATTACTAACTATATGCCATCGCAATGATTTATGAATTAATCTATAACAATACCTATAACCAAAATTGTGTAGATATTATTTAAATAAAAAATATCATTGACGACATCCACTAAAACATAAATTAGTAAGAGACCAAATCAAAAAACCTTTTTTTACTTAGGTACAATATTAATACAATAAACCTACTTACTTTATTTTTAGGTTTTTTAAAGATATGAAAACAGTATATGAAAAATCATTATTAATAGCAATAGAAGTTTCTATGCTATATATTGGCTTATCTGGCTGTACAATGATTCAAGTCATGCAGGTGTGTGGTAGTAATAATGTATTTGATTAATAATTGTATTAATAGTTGAAAAATATTTTTTAATTATATGGTTATAACAATTAAAGTATTTGAGTATTTACTCAAGTCATTTTTAAAAGTATTCTTTACAGGACTGATTAAAACCAAGAATAATGATTTTAGTTATTTTTTGTAATTTAAAATTATTATTTGTGGATAAAAATATTATTCTACATTAAAAAAGAAAAAAGAATTTAGTTTTAAAAGAATATAATACTATATTATTTTTAATAATATGCGACCATGTAACAACAATTAACTTATATAATATGGATTAAGTTATTAATTATACCTGTATTATTTTTAGGGTTTTGTTGATCCAATAATATTGGGATTGTGTATGGGTAGTTGTGTGTCGACTTTCATGACAATTTCCATTTATTGCATTTGTGCAAGCAATATGTATGATTTAGTAAGTATTTATAATATGTGTTATACTTGATGCATGTAATGTGGCTGTGTGTCTTATTGTATTATTTATTAATTATTGCATAGTATTTCACATGGTAAACACTCATTTTTCAAAATCTCCAAATGTTTTTGGAAATATTTTTTTTTTAAATTTAAGTCAATAACCATACATCATACATTACAAGTAATGTTTATAGACAATCGTTACATCGTTATAATTTTTTATCGACATTAAACGATAGAAGATAACTTAAAATTATTTAAAACAAATATTTCCATGAACGTTAGTACTTAGTACGTTAGTACTCGTACATTATACGTCAATACTTTTTTGAGTTTTTTCATATTATAATGGCTGATTGCTGTGTAACTACCTGTATAATATATATTTTATAATTATTCTTATTTGTCAGCACGATGGTATATTGAACGCAATTTTTGAACAACAGTCATGTTTTTCTCGAAACAAATCATTTAAACAACTTGTTTTAATGATGATGACAAGAGCAACAGTATCATTGGAATTTAGAGTGTATTCCATATTCACCATAAACTTAAATCTACTTGTCAAAGTAAGCAGTGTTATTATTTATCTATTATAAATGTTATAAATATATTATGTAGTTACAAAATGTTTTTGGATTTATTACTTTAAATTTCTCGGTTGCTGTTTTTTAGATAACATAAATTATTATAAATTATAATAGCCAAAGGCCATACATTTGTATTTATTTCAGATTCTAAAATTCACATATACGCTGTTGAATGTTTTATTAACTTCAGTCAATCGGCAATTTAAAGAAACTGCAAAATGAAAACAAATTTTATCTTTATGAATGATTAGTGAATATTAGATGAGAAAAAATCTTTTTTATTTTTAATTCTAAAATGTTATTTTCAAATCAAATTGTATTCGTCTGTTAAGTAAAATTGTTGTTAGTAATTTTATTTATTTCAGATCTTA
>NC_042495.1:16574895-16578166 GCF_005508785.2 Acyrthosiphon pisum | reverse complement strand
AAAGCCTAAAAATTTTGCAACAGAACATCTTACTTCATAGTTTGCATTCTCAAATGCTCGGAAACATAATGTAGCTACATTTTCTAAATCTGAGGTGTATAAAAAACTGGAATGTTTTATCATTTCAAATAAACACTAAACAGAAAAAACAATGATAATTTATTAGTAATAAATTATTACAAAAATAAAATAAAATTGTGCGTTACTTTGGCAGTTGCAGTTCGAACGGCCATTACTCGATCGGTTAGAGAATGTTTAATAGCCTTGTAAATATCTTTATGCATATGACCCATAACATTTCCCATTCCACAGCAAATCTAATTATAAATAGAAAAAACATAAATAATTAAAATTAATTTTATTAATTTTTGTAAAATCAATTACCTTTTCTAATGTTATAATTATCTCTACTCTGATTTGAGATTCTGCATTCTTAAGACATTTTATTAAAATAGTCACAGTTTCTTCATAAGATCGTCCCATCATTCGTCCCAAATTTTTATACATAAATCCCATACAAGTAACTGCAGCTCTAAAGAAATTATTGTTTCAGTAATCAAACCAATACAGTAAAATCAATGTTAAGTGCATAATATTCATCTCAAATGCATGCAGAAAATTTAAATAACATGCAAACATCATAAAATATATTTTATCAAATAAGTCAACCTAGGGTATTTTATATTATATTTGTATTGCTATTAGTCATGATATAATAAACTAGGTATGATGCACACATTTGTGATATGCATCCTCCTCACCCGCCGACCCTCACTCTGACAAAAAAAAAATGGTGCTGGTCTTTCAGTTTTTCAATTTTTCATTTTGATAATATTATATAAACCCAATGAAAAATGGGGATAGACTGTCGCTATCTTTGCACAACATAATACAAAAAAAGATTCATTGCCATCATACCTAGTTTATTATGATATTATATCATGCTATTAGTAATTTATTTTATTATTATGGTAATATGGTAGGTTGATTCATATTTTGGGGAAAACATAGCATATATTATATTATATTATTATAATTTAATGTATTTTCGTGATTTTAGTAAATTGTGTAAATATTTGAAACTTCAATGCTAATTAATTTAATTTAATAAAATTATAGTTTATTATACTAATTATAATGTCAAATAAATAGATATGTCAGTAACAATACCAAATTTTGATCTAGCTGGCACATCCCAGTCTTCAGTTATAGTCGTGGTTCACCTCATTTCATTGGCTGTTAAATTATCCACCATAAAACAATCTCACATTATTATATTATATATAAATATTATCAAATTTTATACCAATGAGAAGAGGAGAACTAGGCATATAGACGGGATGTGGAGTGGTTGGCGAATATGGTGCGTATACACAAAGTGACTGACATACCTATTTGCTTTGTCATGCTAATTAGTAATATTAAATATGAGCAACAAATATTTTTTTTTGCTTTATTGATGGAATTTAAAATCTGTACATTCAACAATAAATAAAATAGATAAAAAGAAAATAAAGTTATATTAAACATAAAAATGTTTGAAGTTGAAGTCTTACAGCTGAAAGAGAAATCTTATATGTAAAATTATGCTAATAAATCTTATAAAACTTGAAAAAACTATCTTCTTTTGTTTAAATAAATAAATTAAATAAATACTGAATTGTTTGTTGTTTTCACTATCTTAAATTCTATAATTAATAATTATTGGTAGGTACATACAACTTTGTAGATAGGTATGTTAAAGAATCATCTTTAACACGTAACAAATCATTACATTTGTTAACTGTATCAAAAAGAAGAAATGTATCGCCAACATTGAACAAAGTGGACAGGCATTTTGCAATTAACATTCTAGTCGGCGGACCTGGGTTTTTTTGAATTAAACTTGTTAATTGATCCACCATTTTTTTTTGACATTCTTTGATATCAACCTAAAATATAATAATTAAAATCCATTAATATCGATATTTTTATATTAAAATTGTAAATAATAAGTCTTTTAAAATTAACACTAGATCAATGAAAAATAATATAATATATCAATATATAACTTGTAGGTATGTATCTACATTTTTTTTTAAATAAATTACTTAATTGAGTATTTTTAAATTTTAAAGATACATTTTTTTAAAAATGCAGCAAATCTCGACAAGGATTCTAAAACAAGTATTAGTGCTAAAACAATAATTGAAATAGGATTTTATAAGATAAAATACAATATAATTGTTCTCAGCTAACTAATTCATGACTAATTAAATATCCAATAGGGTACCTATTGGGGTCATATAAATTAATAAACAAAATAGTACAATATGTTGTGATTTTTTTGACAAAAGATAAAATAAGTGATGTAGAAAAGTAATTTACAGATTATTGTAAACTACGATGAAGGTTCTGTAATGGTTTGGTTGTTTAGGTCTGCACAAGTATAGGAAATAGATAGTTGACGTACAATCATGAAATTTGTCTAACATCTCAAAAACCCAATTAGTATGTTGTAAAATGGCAATAAGAAATTAAGACAATTTTGTGTTTAATTAGACCTCAAAAATACTATACCTATAATACCTAGGTACTTACTTTCTTAGAAGTCAATAATACTTTATCCAAAAACCGTAGCCATTCAAAGATGAAAACTGGACGTTTTGTTTCTGGTAATTGTCTTAACGCTTCTTCGTTCAACAACAAACTATGACTTAGCTCCATCATAAAAATATAATTATGAAATGTTAACTATCTAACAAGGCTTCTAGACGAACAAAATAATAGTATCGTCAACCGGCATAGACATAGAATAATATTTTGAAATATAAGTTATATTAGTCGGACCTCAGACATATCACACCAGCCACTAGCCACAAGCGACAACTCCTCGGCAAGCAACTAGCCACTAGCCAGAGTAGGTAACTATTTATTTATATCATAATATTGAGTGGTAATATATTATGACAAATAACAATAGGCAGTAACTGGAAGTACCACACAACAACACAAGTACTAACTGATAGCATCACACAACAATTGAACTGATAATAGTGCTGTGATTTGTGAACTGAGAAGTGTGAAGAATGATTTGAGATAGTACTATCACAGAATAGATGAAATTATTTTAAGGGGATTCGATACCGTGATTTTCTGTTTTCGTCTAACACATGCATGACATCGTATTTTAGACGTGTTTTTTGCATAGAGTAATATACTCTATGGTTTTTTGCCAAAAAATACCAATTGATCTAATGAAGCGATAAGAATTCTGAAAACAGATTTGAAT
>NC_042495.1:16571327-16574502 GCF_005508785.2 Acyrthosiphon pisum | reverse complement strand
TTCATCTATTCTGTGCATTGAACTATCATAATATTATAGTTCAATGATTCTGTGCACGAATTAAAATATCATAATTCGTGATTCTGTGCTACTAAACTACGATGTTAGATAGCTCACGTACATTTGCGATTTGCCACTTACTTCTGTGCATTTGCCATTCTGATAAGGCGGGTAACCGAAATACTGCATATTCTATTGCCTATGCATAATATCCTTAAATAGTTAGTTTTAATAAACAAAATAATTTAAAACTCTTCTGTTTTACGCACTACGCCTTTTATTTTTGCAATTTTTGTTTTTGAGGTATGTAGTTCCGTCTTACATAATATGTCTTAAATATATTGTACAACGTAGCAAAAACTTTTGCGTGGGATAGGACCACTCAGGCATTAGTGATAGGCGATAGCCAAGGCCAGGCACGTATACGAAAAAAAATTCAGGGACGTTAGAACCCCCAAACGTGCATGGTCAAGGCCAGAGGGAAGGGGAGCCGATTTTTAGGATTTTTTTTTCAAAATGGGTGTTTTGCGTGGTTAGTTTGACGGTAAAAAGTCACTCAAACTTCTTATGAAAGTAGTGGTCAAAAAATTTCAAATTACCCGATTTTTCCAAAAATCGTGTTTTTGAATTTAAATTGTTTAAAATAGGTACCAACATTTTATATTTTGGTAATTTTTTTTTTTTTTGTTCTTAAATAATAATATTTTTATGCTTAGCAGTTTGGTGGAATAAGAATTTACCTATTGTAGTTCCATACTTTTTATGTTATTGTTAATAAACCACGTATAATTTAACTATAAAGTTATTTCAAACCTTTGCGAGCTTGCGGCTTTTCATATAAAAGTAACTCGAAATTTACTTTTTGGCTTTATATAATATTATAATTTGTAGTAAAAAAAAGTGGTTGTCACTTGAAAAACAAAAGTTTGTATCGCCAGTCGTCACAGGACACTCCTTAAGTAGTACCTACAAAGAAATGCATTGATTTGAAAATATAGTCTTTAAGTATATTTAAAAGTTCGTAAATCAGAATTCGAATGAATTAAATATTTAAAAGTAAAAATATGTAGACGAACATACTTGGTGAATCACGCTGTATAAAAATAATATCAATCTTTTCTGTCGTCTGTCGAGTGTAGAACATTATACAATTCAACAATTGTATCATTATAATAAGCGGTGATGGATCTGAAATTTTAATACTCTGCAATACTGAGTACAGTCCAGATAGCAATTTTTGTCTAATAATATTATTATAACATTATAATCATGAATAATATTAGTATAACGTTATTTTAATACTATTATAATATTATCATTACAAAATGTTGTCTGGAAGGTACCTACTGGATTTATTAGTTGTTAGATACCAGTGAATGTGTATATCACCTAATTATTATTATTAATAGGTAATATAATATTAGTACAAATTATAGTATCGATGTATTAATATATAGGCATGCGCTTAAACTGTTAACGGACATTTTCAATTTCAATTTTTTTTTCAATTTATTTCAACAAGTCAACAAAATTGTATTTGTTGGGTAAAAAATATTTATAATGTACTACAAGGTTCCTAATATTATAAAATTAAAATATCAATAAAATAACAAAAATGTGCAAATTATTTGGAGCTAGAAATTCATAAAAAATGTATTTTTAAATTTAAGATTTGAAAATGTAATACAAGATTATTCATAAGTTTCTCTACCAATAAAAAAAAAAAATAAATGTCTACCTACAAGAAAGTCAAATTAAATTTGTATGAGTGTTTGAAGTTTATATTATTACAAAATTTATCAAATTAAAAATTTAATAATTATTTGTAGTTAAAAATGTATAAAATGTTCAACTTTTATAGCTTAGAATTGAAAAATTAAAACAAGGTTCCGCGTAAATAGGCCATATACTAAAATTACTATATTCACAATTATATCATCAAATATACTTAGTAATATCATAGGCATAGGCCGACTGACCGTCTTCGCTCAGAATCGTTTTTCTTATACAATGATATATTGATATTATATCATTGCATTTTAATTTAACACCATCCATTACAGTGACCCACTTGTAACCTACTGTACAGCAGATGCCACTTGCCCACCTTTTTTAAAAAATGTATTTTATGTATTAACTTATTTAAAATAGACCAGGAACTATATAAAATACCTAACTATATGTTACAGGTATAGTATAGAAATATTATAAATATTAATAAAATAATAAATTATAATTTGCTGCTAATATTACAAATAATGTTGAAAAAAATTAAGTAGTGAATTATTTAAGTAACCTACTGTACAGCAGATCGATACCCAATTTCCCACCTTTTTCTAAAATTTAATATGTATTCTAGCGTTTCACATGACCAAATTAAATAATATATAGATTAGTGCATATTATATGTTAATACCAATATAATTAATTTATAAGTAACAGTCAGTTTTATTATATTAATAAGGGGCGAACGTTTGGACTAGCCTATAATTATAAGATATTAAATGTTGTGCGTTCATATTTTTTGCATACCATCAACATTAATTAATAATAAACAACACCTGAACGTCAGTGTTGAATAAATAAAAAACCGAAAATAATCACACTTGTGGGGGCCTTCCTATCACAATAAAACTTTTTTTTCGTTAAAATTCAGTGAGCCGAAAGTCTTTAAAAATAATTTTTCAATTGCACACATCACAGACTGTATTCATTATTTGTTATTAATCAGTTTAAACATTTTATTTTATTTAAAAACAAAATATCCCAATAAATAATTAATAAGCAAATAATAGTTACCTAATACACTCGTTGAATACATGACAATAATATTAATAATAAATAAAATACTCGGCGGAATCACTTGCAGATGGTTAGCGTGTGCAATACTGATCACGCATACAAGTGGAGAATATTTACAAGACCGCGACGACGGTCTACGAACGTTCTGTGTTTTGTTATTGATAATCGATATTATAAATTATTGTCACTGCACGTAATTCAATATGCAGGGTTAGTGCGTGTTAGTACCCATCTAATTAATTCATAATATAGATATAGTAGGTGGTTACTAGTTAGTTGCATTATTAACAAGAGGCGAGTATTTGGAAAATAGGTCTACACTCTACTGTATTTTCTGTCTTTGTCTAACACACGCGTGACATAGTATTTTAGA
>NC_042495.1:16562189-16570619 GCF_005508785.2 Acyrthosiphon pisum | reverse complement strand
CTTTGCGTATAATTTGATATGTTACGCACTTGTAAGACGGAGACAATATATTATGCAGTTATCCCGTCCTCTTAAGGCAGGGACGCCATTTCAACTTTTTTTTTGTTGGTGCCAAAATGTTTGCAGGCCATTCAGATCATTACCAGGACACATAGAAAACTTTTTTTTTTTTTGGGGGGGGGGGGGGGGTGGTCAAGTGGGGACAAAAAATGTAGAATATTTGCACAATTTATTTAATATGTCACTTATATGAGTATGAAAATACCACAATATTGTTACTATTTTTGACGAACTATGTGTAGCCGTGTAGGTACTTTTAATGTATTTATTTTATATTGTGGATACCAGACACCAGTGTACAGTGGTATCTACACTTGGTAAATAAATGTATGAGTATAAATCACCTTTATAATAAAATATCTAACCGAACCTAACCTACACATTTTTTCTCCCTGCATACCTACTTAAAATATGTAATATTGCTAGCTTAATAAAACTAGAAATTTACTTTATTGGTATCCTTCTTCACAATGTTTGTGTAATAATTTATCAATTACAATATTGTGGGACGACAAAATCACATCAAAAATTCTTGGAAATTAAACATTAGTACAATTAGAGATGGGAATTGTACGTACATTTACGTACATTTTTAAATACTGTATTTCTGTATGATATTTTTAATTAGTAAGTTTAATACGAACTCAATAACATTTTTATAACCAAGCTAACCATTTAACCAATATACCACTCGGCACTCGTCCGCTCCTTACTATAAGTATTATATTTATATATATTATAATTTATAAGTATATGCCTTGTTGTAAAAACAGAGGTGTCAGGGGGTACTTAGCAGTTTAACACCTCCAACTTATATTAGTTTTATTGAACTAAAAATATTATTTAAAGTAAATCAGAGATGATGGTGTTAAAAACTGTCTTGGTAATATTTATTTGCTGGAAGGTCTCATGTGCATGATCTATATATATAAGTAGGTATATACTATATAACTAGTTATATTTATATAATACATTGTGGAAATATGGATAGCGTTGTTGTGAATATGAAAACAATTGAAATGAGTGGTCACTCGAATTTTAAAACGGTAAAAAATATTTACCGGGTAAAAAAATGATCGATAAAATTTATCAAATAAATTTATCAAGCTCCCATCTCTAAGTACAATACATTTTTTTTTTTTTAATATTGGAAAAATATAAAATATATATAATATAAAAAACTTAGGTATATCAGCGCTCATATTTATTGTTGGCATGCCAAAGAAGGCATTTTAAAACAAAAAGTTGGTGCAAATGTACACCCTGCACCCCTACAAATGACGCCCCTGCCTTGAGGGGTATGCATGCCGACCGTTTCTAAGGAGTTCAATATAGGCAATTTTCTATTGGTTTGTATGCGGGTCGTGTAAATTTGGGCGTAGTAAGTGATCATTAGTGTGAGTGACCGTGTAATGTGTATAAAATAAATAGCGGAGCGCACCCGTACGTACACGCACATGGCAATAACGCAGCGTTTTACACACAAATTTATTACAAATGTGAATTTTAGTGAAACACTGAAACTATGTTTCGTATATTTCCCAATAATATAGCCTACTGATTGACATTACAGTATGAACACCTATTATACAAATTGAAGAGAAGAAGTTTATCTAGGTTTATATATAATAAAAGTCGATTTTCGATATTTTATTTTCAATGTCCAATATTTAACTCTAAAACATGTGATATTTTACTTTTTTCAATTTGAACTATTGAGTTTAGTGATTAAAATATCGAAAATTGATTTTCATACAGTCATAGATTAACTTATCTTCTAAAATATTGATAATGAGTGTATATTTTACTGTCGAACCGCTCAATAAACCATATATTATTGGAAATACAAAAATGCATTTTCATAGAATTTTTCAATACTATTCATTGCCCTTGATAAAATATTAAAGATTTTACCTAGCGTTCCACGTGACCAAGTTAAATATTATATAGGTTTAAGGTTTTTAGTACCTATGCAATATAATTAATTCACAGGCATAGTTAAGTCAGTTTTACATTATTAATAAGAGGCGAACCTAAAATATAGGACTAGCCTATAATTTTATTATAACATTATAAATATTAAATATTGTACCATATCGTCATTGGTTTAAAAACTCCGCTAAATAAGAAAGTAAAAAACAATCATACTCAGTATGCTAATGACGACACGACATGGCGGACATTGTTGAGATATTTTTACAACTTTTGGGGTGCAGTGACGACGGTGCAGGTCATGGCACGATGCGTGTGGTATTTTTTAGCTACTGCGAGTTTGCCGTAACTCAATTCCTCGCCATTTCGACGTACCTGTCGTTGGTCTACTCGACGGAAGATCCATCTATTCGCATTTACGGCCTCCTGTTCTTCATCGTCGAAATCGTCGTTTGTTCTTTAATAGTCGTTAGGGTCTACCATCATTCACAACATCGCGATATGTACCAGCGTTCACAGAAAGTGGGAATACCGGAAAACTATAGACAGAAAATCACGATGGTGATCAAATACCACCTCGTCATGTCGAACGTGCTCGTGGTGATTCCCCTGTTGTGCACGATTTCGTTGGATTGGGTGCGGATGGGCGATCCGTTCACGTTCCCTTCCATAGACGTGTTGCCCATAAAAACGACAAACGTGAATGTCTACATTTGCAAATATATCTTATACGCTTTGCCCACGTATTTTGCACACTTGGAAATGTGTTTCATGAACGTGACGTTTATGTATTCCACGGGCGCCGTGAAGGGACATTTTCAGATACTCGAAGAACGGGTCGTAGAAGCGATGGCAACCCAGGACGAAGAGAAATTAAAGATCGCGATCAAATACCATCAACAGACGTTGAAGTGAGTCGTGTTCAATGTATTGTAGGTACTTATGGTTTATATAACAGTATTTGGCGACATTTAACTTGAACATTCTGTCAGACAAAACAAATATTTAAAATGGATTAAAGTTTCCTGTTTACTCCAATTTAGCCGCCTAATAATCTTGAATAAAATTGAATCCCAAACACATATACCTACTAGACATTTTATCAAAAAAAAGAAAATGGAAGATGGACTTTATAATATTATAAACAATACCTTTATTCAATTTAATTAATTGTTTATACAACTTTATTAAACCATTTACCTCATTAATTTATAATTATAAACTAATATATTATAATATATATAATATATGTAATTTAACTGACAATGTGGATATGTGGGTATAGCCCCCAATATTACGATTATAAAAAAATTATTTATCAGCCTTAGAAGTTAGAACCAATTACTAATTACTATAACTATATGCCACCGCAGTGATTTATGAATTAATCTATAACAATACCTATAACCAAAATTGTGTAGATATTATTTAAATATAAAATATCATTGACGATATCCACTAAAACATAAATTAGTAAGAGACCAAATCAAAAAACCTTTTTTTACTTAGGTACAATATTAATACAATACACCTACTTATTTTATTTTTAGGTTTTTTAAAGATATGAAAACAGTATATGAAAAACCATTATTAATAGCAATAGAAGTTTCTATACTATATATTGGCTTATCTGGCTGTACAATGATTCAAGTCGTGCAGGTGTGTGGTAGTAATAATGTATTTGATTAATAATTGTATTAATAGTTGAAAAATATTTTTTAATTATATGGTTATAACAAAATAAACAACCAAACAATTTCAAAAATTTTAAATTTTATAGAATTTTGTAAAAAATGTTATCCTGTAGAATATACATTGAAAATATTATCTTTCTACTTAATTCATATAATATAAATTTAAATATTAACACATATATTGTTCTAAATTAAAAGAATAAACGAACAATTTATATTGTGTTTTTTTGGTGTAACTGTAAAAAATAAGCGAATATAGATGACATTTTCATTGAATGTTCATATTGGCAATAATTAGTCTATGCACCATAAAACTTTTAGTTCCTTATAAGTTGTTATAATAGCAGTTGCCAGTTAATAATTATTAATTATGTCTGATAGGCATTTTTTTTAATAAGTATATAAAGTTCAAATTTTAACAATATTTATCAAAATATCGAACATTTTCAAATTTATTGTAGTTAAAAAATGATACAATGTTCAATTTTTATAACTAATGATTGAAAATTTAAGACAAGAATTCTCATAGATAATTCATAATGTAAACAAAAATTCCAAAAATTATATAAACACAGTTATTTTTTTACAGACGTTTTAAATTTAGACGAAATTACATATTAAAACCAGTCCTGTAAAGTATTTAAGTAAAAGTATTTGAGTAAAAGTATTCAAATACTTTTTTAAGTATTGAATAACTTTTTAAATACTTTCAGCATGAAGTATTCTGAATGGTATTTTAAATACTTTGGTTTTTTATTTTGAACATTTTATTTTTATTCGAAATAATTGGTTGGAAAAATATTATTGTCAACTACAATAATGGAATAATAATTTTATTTAATATTCTGTATTTCTGTGTTAGCCGAAGCCCAAAGGTTTGTGAAAACCAGATTTCTAAAAAAAAGTTATTGAATATTGAATAACAATATTCCCTTTAAAACTATTAGATAACTATTAGATTACCTACTACCTATGTGTTTATATTACGATAATTAGAAACCCACTTTAAAAACCAAAAGTATTTGAGTAGTATTTGAAATACTTTCTATAAAGTATTTGAGTAGTATCTTAAATACTTAAAAAAAAATGTATTTGAGTATTTATTCAAGTACTTTTTAAAAGTATTCTTTACAGGACTGATTAAAACCAAGAATAATGATTTTAGTTATTTTTTGTAATTTAAAATTATTATTTGTGGATAAAAATATTATTCTACATTAAAAAACAAAAAAGAATTTAGTTTTAAAAGAATATAATACTATATTATTTTTAATAATATGCGACCACGTAACAACAATTAACTTATATAATATGGATTAAGTTATTAGTTAATAATTATACCTGTATTATTTTTAGGGTTTTGTTGATCCAATAATATTGGGATTGTGTATAGGTAGTTGTGTGTCGACTTTCATGACAATTTCCATTTATTGCATTTGTGCAAGCAATATGTATGATTTAGTAAGTATTTATAATATGTGTTATACTTGATGCATGTAATGTGGCTATGTGTTTTATTGTATTATTTATTAATTATTGCATAGTATTTCAGTATTTCACATGGTAAACACTAATTTTTCAAAATCTCCAAATGTTTTTGGAAATATTTTTTTTTTTTTAATTTAAGTCAATAACCATACATCATACATTACAAGTAATGTTTATAGACAATCGTTACATCGTTATAATTTTTTATCGACATTAAACGATAGAAGATAACTTAAAATTATTTAAAACAAATATTTCCATGAACGTTAGTACTTAGTACCTATATACTCGTACATTATACGTCAATGCTTTTTTGAGTTTTTTCATATTATAATGGCTGATTGCAGTGTGACTACCTGTATAATATATATTTTATAATTATTCTTATTTGTCAGCACGATGGTATATTGAATGCAATTTTTGAACAACGGTCATGTTTTTCTCGAAACAAATCATTTAAACGACTTGTTTTAATGATGATGACAAGAGCAACAGTATCATTGGAATTTAGAGTGTATTCCATATTCACCATAAACTTAAATCTACTTGTCAAAGTAAGCAGTGTTATTATTTATCTATTATAAATGTTATAAATATATTATGTAGTTACAAAATGTTTTTGGATTTATTACTTAAAATTTATCGGTTGCTGTTTTTTAGAAAACATAAATTATTATAAATTATAATAGCCAAAGGCCATACATTTGTATTTATTTCAGATTCTAAAATTGACATATACGCTGTTGAATGTTTTATTAACTTCAGTCAATCGGCAATTTAAAGAAACTGCAAAATGAAAACAAATTTTATCTTTATGAATGATTAGTGAATATTTGATGAGAAAAAATCTTTTTTATTTTTAATTCTAAAATGTTATTTTTAAATCAAATTGTATTCGTCTGTTAAGTAAAATTGTTGTTAGTAATTTTATTTATTTCAGATCTTAAAATATCTCACATAATATACTGTGTTTAAAACCGTACTACCGTCATCTTTAAATAAAATATCACCACTCATCACGGAAATGCAGTGTTTGAACCTTCTTTCTAGCTCAAATCATTAATGTGGTAACTGGTAACCCATGTCTTGAGTGACTTCCTATGTATTTAATATTACCTATATTCTTCCTAGTTCTTACTTGAATAAATAATTATAGGTACACTGCAGTGATAAAATATATTACTTCAAATCAGGATACAATTTTAAATCACGCATTGGTACCTAGTTAATAGTTATTACTTATTCAAGTGAACAATTTTAACGAAATGCGTTAAAAACCACTTCATGATGGTCCACGACTCGCGTTGTGTGTCGACACTCAACATGTAATTAATTTAAACAAAAATCTAATCTGTGTACTATAGCCACTAGATATGAGTGATATGACGTGAAAAAAATAATTATGAGTATTTGGAGTATTTGGAAAAAATGGTTCTGTGGCAATGCTAAGCGATGGATGTATTGATTTTACAATATTATGCGTTTTATTTTTTATTATTTTAATTTTTCTTTGAGTAGTCTGTCATCACCTGTAGGGACAATAAAATGCTTCAATTTTTTTCAACAGTATCTTTCCTGGTAAGTAGGAGAAGGAATTTATAGTTGATACTTTGAAGGAGTAAAACGTCAAATTAATGTTTTACGAGCATTTGGTGTTAGACATTGGATGTTCACCCGCAAATTAAAAAATTCTCATACAACGATTTTCTTAATTTATCGATATTCAAAAATTATTAACTTTATTTAGATACTTGACATTTTTTTCAAATGTTTATTTCATAATTTTCTATACATGATAGAACTTTAAAAAATATATTTAAATAAAATGATGCTATATTTAAATTCTGAGTTGAGCAGTAAATGTATTGGTTTAAGAAATACACACAGTATTTGTTGAAAAAAATTGTTGTATGGAAAGACATACTTTATAGCAGAAAAATAATTAAAATAATTAATTAATATCTTTATTAATCTAAATAAATTTCAACAAAACACAAATATTTACATTAGTATTTTCTAGATTTGGTATAATTTTAATAATATTAGCTTACTTATAGCTTTATTTATCAATATAAATATATAATTTGTTGATAACATTTTTGAATCAAAAAAAATTTCTTGCTTACCCCGGACACCAATTCTACAGGTAACTCAAATTTTATCACTTAATGTTATGTATTTTAAAAAATATACTTTATTTTTCGATCACTTTGTACTCAGTGTAATTGGCTATCGAGTACAACTTTTTATTGTAGTACCTATGTTGTATACTTGTACCATAGAGTAATACTCTATAATAATCTATGGTAGGCAGGGCCATATTTATGATAATATGTTGATACTTAGGCTATCGCAAAAACCGAAAACCGTTTTCGAAACTGTAACGAGCTGTGACTACGTAATCAATTAATATATTTAAATACGACAGCTAGTGGCATGCATTAATAATAGGAATAATAATAAAATATATCTAATTGCCACAAAAAGCGAGTAACTCAGGCGGCGCGCATAGGTGAACATATAATAGTAATAATACAAGGGTACCGGCACGACGTGCTACGGAACACGTGATAGGTATTCCATGATAGATATGAATTTTCTAGGAAAACCTAATCGCTGAGCAGTACAAAATGTATGGTTTTGTACAAAATAATATAATCCAGAAATAGTATGATTATTTGAATGACGTCCGAAATGACCTCAGGTGTATACGGCACGTATACCATTTTTATACTAAAAATGCCATATCTAGTAGGGATTTAATAGAACTACCCGACGAGATACGTCGATGGACAAATGTCCATCAGACGAGCAGCCAGCCTTAACTCGACCGGACATCTTTTTCAAATACGCAGTCACATCTCGTTTACAATAATTTAAATAAAGTGAACTTAGAAATTATTATAATATTATTATACTGAACTAAATAAACTACAATTTATTACTACTTCGGATTGGTCATTCCAAAATTACATCCTACTTTGCAGTGGCGAGGCGAGCTATTTTCACACAAGGTGCAAAGATTTTATTCTAACCACCCACCCACCCACCTAATATTTTATGAAAAAAAATCGAGTGAATACCAAATGTTGTAAAAATATGAATTTCAAACGCTCATAAAAATTTAATTTGAGTTTCTTATAGACATTTTTTTTTTTTGATAAAGGTAGATTATACTTTTAGGAGTCTTGTATTACATTTTAAAATCTTAGTTCTAAAAAGAAAAATTTTTACGAATTATAAACTCAAAATAATT
>NC_042495.1:16557310-16562059 GCF_005508785.2 Acyrthosiphon pisum | reverse complement strand
ACTTTTCTTTGTTTTCACGGCGCTTTTGAAAACTATTGAAAAATGTTACTTTTGACCCCCCAAAGTACCAACTAGATTCACTTTCCTATCAGAAAAAGTACTGTTGAAGAAAATCCAAGCACTTTTACTGTGTAAAAGGTGATGACAGACACAAAAATAAAAAAATTAATAAAAAAAATAAAAAAAAACACACATCATTGTAAAATCAATACATTCATCGTTCCACTCAGAATCTATAAAAATATTATTTAATGAGATTGGTATTGGGATATCTAAAATAACTACGTGACGACACTGGACGGGTTCTGCATAATCGCCTAGGTATCTAAAGTTGCTTACTTTACACAATTAATTTACCAATCTAAACAATTTTTTTTATGTTTGACATAATATGTAGAAATATGTGATGTTTTGTTCTAAAGAAGATGGAAGAGTCATAATTTTAATATAACGCATAATTTTTTTTTTAATATTAAAAATACTAAATGACATAATTTTGTTATTATACACTGTAGTTCAACGGGGCAGCATGTCGATTTATTTTGATACCAATTTAAAATATTTAAAAAAAAACTAAACACCTTAGAAAAATTCTGGTTCCACTAACGTTTTCAGTACACAATAACACAGCACATACGCGTACAACAAAAATTAGAAAAAAAGTATTTCTAATAATATGGTTTGTTGTTTGGTTTGAGTGTAAAGACTCTTATTATCAATATTGTAAAATATAAGTTAATATGTGCCTGAATAAAAGTAAATTTTCTATATTTTAATCACTAGCTAAATTCAAAAAGTAAAATATCACAAGTTTTAGTGCTAATTATCGGACATTGAAAATAAAATATCGAAAATCGACTCATACATATTATCATACTTTGATTCAACTTTGATTATCCTTAATTTGTTTATTTTTTAACTTTTTTATTATATTTACATGTATGTCAAATGATTTATAAAACATTTTGTATATGAATGAGAGTGAAGCATTTATGTGAATGTATAATAGACAACCTATTGTCAATTTGACTTATTAGCTTTTTTCGTAGGTATGCAATGTTACCGGTGATTTAGGTAATAATAGTTTCATATTAATATATTTTTTTTTGTGTTTATAATTTATATATAGGTATAATTAAAATTTTTAAAAATTGTTCTTATTTTCGGTGTTCTTTTTTTCCTTGGTATTTTTTACCGATTACCCTATAAACCAGGTAGGTACATAAATACATAATATGCATAATATATTAATATATAATTATTAAATAATTGAATAACTTGTTTTATTTTTATTAATATAGGTATAATCTCAGAAACTCTATAAAAATTATTGTTATTCATTCATCTTGAACCTGAAATAAATACGTTTATTAAAACCCCTTGTACGATATGCATAGGCAATATAGTATGCAGTATTTCGGGTACCTGACGTATCAGAATTTTAGAATTGATAAGTGATAAATGTACAGGAGCTATATTCTAGTATCTACTGGTTTTATAATATTAAAATTTAAAAATTATAATCTGTATTCTGTGGCCTGTGTTAAATACTATCTCATTTTCTCAGTTTGTCTGGAAATATTGAACTATTGAACTATTAAGCATGACAAATAAGATCTTATTTGTCATGCTATTAAAGTCGAAGATATGAACCATTGAACTCAGCTATTAGGAACTACTACTCACCAAATACTGTTATAGTGTTTATTTGCTTTTAAAAAAACTTTTATGCAACTTGGTGTGTAACTATCAAAGATCTAGAACAGAAAAACTCGTCGATTTTACCTAATACCTAGTATCTATCTATAAAAATTACAAATATGTGTAATCGATCTACAACTATCGATGAAATGTAAGTTTTTATTTTTTATTAATACCATATTTAGTGTAGGTATACCTGTCTAGTGTCAATTAAAAACATTTTTAAATCTCTTTAGTCAGTATATGTTCAACATTACATGAACTAAAATTATTAAAGTACCTATTACACATACATTTATTTCTTAATCATTCATAAATAAATATAATTTGTATTAATATAGTTTTCTGATGTTTTTCTTACTATGCAGTGTTAAAGATCGGATTAGTATACGACTAATTGAAACCAAGTGGGTCGATAAAGTAGAAAACTTGGTTTACGTTGCACTTCAAAAACGAAATGAAGGGGGCCAAGATTCAACTACTGTTAAATTTGAAGAATTGTACCAAGATGTTTGTACAATGGCTCGTGGTATGTGTTTATAATTATGAATTATTCAAACAGATTTATTTTTGTCTAATATTCAGTAGTACTAACATAATATATTATTTGAAAATGCTTTAAATAGTTATAACTTATATATAAATGATAAATATATATTTTATATGTTTATAATCATAAATCATAATACAATGTTTGTTTATATTTTTGATCATTGGCAAAATTCTTATTTAGGTAGCAGTCCTACTCAATTTTATGATCTTACTGAAAGTTGAATCTTCAATTTATTTACTCATACATTTTACATAACTGTAACAGTGTAGCTATAAAAAAATTTTGGAAACATTTTACTGGGAAATCATTGCAGTAAATTGAATAACTTTCTTATGACTATATAAAATGTTAGGTATCCCAAAACATTTAATAACTAATAATTATTTATACTTAATTATGTATTTTTATTTCAAATTTATAAACAATTATTTTTTTTACATTTAATGTTTTCTTATTATGTATTTCCCGTGATTAATTATTACCTAATTAAAATTTAAAAAAAAAACTTATTTAACACATATTTAACACATATTTGACTTTTATTCACCGACTAAATATTAATATATTATACCCATGTCATACATACATTATAAGTATTTAATATTAGTATATAATTTATATTTTATACTCAATGATATTAGTTTACGTCCACTGTATTATTTATAAATCCATACTATATCTATTATGTTTAAGCTATAAATTGTGCAATACATTTTGTTTTTAATTTTATTTTTAGATGTGCTGCCAGTTGAAATGGAAAATGAGTTGCATGAAAAAATGAATGACTTTCTATCATCTAATATTGATGGAAGTGATAACCCTTATACTATGAATTTATCGGAGTCTAATTCTCCTAGAGCAGTAAATGTTGATACTCCTTCTGGTAGTTCCTCTAATGTGTTAAATGATATCCTTGATATTACTTTAGAGGTTACTACTAATGAAAAAACAAGAAACCGTTAATATTCATATCACTGATTAAGATTATTGGTTGTGCATTATACAGTATAATATGACATGAAAAATAATTAATTTTAAAATGTTCAATTTCTAATTAATATTTTGAACCATATTCCTAACATTTTGAACAATTATTAAAATTAATTTCTGATACATCTAAAAGCAATAATATTTGAATATTTGAATTAAAATTGATTTTCTTTTATTATCCAAACAAATTAACTTTATCATAATAGACATAATAAGTACTTACCTGCAATAATATTGAACTAGATCTCTTAATATTAAATTGGTATTCATTTCATTTAACCAAATATTTGATTTTACATTGATAAACTAAATAATAAGGTCAGTGGAATAGCATAGATTTGAAAATGTTAAGTCGATGAAGAAGTGGTGGGCTCTATCCCCTACTCTCCACCATTTATATAATTTTAAACACAAACAATTTTTTACCTAATTTTAAATCATAATAATTATTGGTATATTAATAAAATTACATGTATATACATAATAATTTATATACCACAATGGTCTATGAGCGTTCTATGTTTTCTTATTGATATTATCGATAAGAAATATAAATAATTATCACTGTACGTATGCAATTTCTAACAGGCATATTGCCTACATAAACACAGTACCTAGGTATTAGGTAGTAGGTATCATTATACTATATTACTATTACAAGTAGTGGAGACTACTAGATAATCCATAAAATATTATATTATAAAATACTATGTGATAATAAAAAAAATAATAATACATTTTTTAACGCTACGCCACTGTTTTTGTTGTAATATTGCTTAGTGATTAGTAATTACTATATATATATATATTACTACATTATGTATTAATGTATACTATTAAAAAATTAAAAACTTTTTGAATTGTATAATCATTTGACTAAAAATGTACAGTTGTATGAACTACCTACCTACGTTTACCTTGACGTTTGGAACAGAATTTATATTTTACAAAAACTAATTTGTAATTTGTATCCTTATGAAAGTTGTCTAACTATAATAGTGTTAAAAATACTCAAAATATTATAAAATGTATACCATCAAATTTTGCTGAACCAGTAGAATCTCTTGAACTTATCTATTATTGTTGGTATATATGGTATTAAGTTCATAAGTTGATTAGACAATTTAGTAACTAGTTATGTTAAAAAGTAAAAAAAAAATTAACTTTTTAACTAGTTAATGTTTACCTTTGGGCAAACCTATGGCTCGCATACCAAAAGGTGTGTACACTGGTTACATTATCACGGAACGCTAAAATATTTTTATTTCAATGTATTTGTTCAATCTTGTAGTACCTATTAAGTGAAAATAAAACAGTAAACAAAATTATTTATTACTTCTAAAAAATAAATTCATCAATTATAAAAGTTAAAAGCTCACTGCTTCCAGACATGACATTTTTACTTTGAAAAATATGTACCTAGCTCTTATTCTATATACATCCAATATTCGCGTGAACACACACAGATAATAATACTAATATGTGAAAGTTCATTTTTCCACAAT
>NC_042495.1:16553952-16557134 GCF_005508785.2 Acyrthosiphon pisum | reverse complement strand
TATAACACATTAACACCCCAAACTCCAAAGGGTAAAAGTAGGTACTGCAAGTGAAAAACAATTATCATTAAATTAACACTCGAAGAGAATAACTGAATACATATTGTCATATTGATTACAAATTATAATACATCAAATATTTAAATAATAAAACCAAGTTGTTAGCTTGGAACAGGAATTGAAACAAAAATCAAAATACATTGTTGGATGAAGCTAATGCTGCTTGTTTTTCATTAAAACATCTATAGGACTAACAAAACACACACAGCCAATGTTAAAATAATTTCAGTAAAATTTTTGAATAACCCATCACACTAAGGAAAAATTGTTTATATATTGTTCATCATGAACATTATACTACTGGCACGTGGATTTTTATTTTTTTTTATTTTGGCTCTCTATATAGGTTTTAAATAGTCATAGACACAACACTATTCGTATATACTCAATAAACTGAACATTTTCCAGAGGCAAGTTACAAATATCCCAAGTATTAATGCATAATAATAATAATGTATTAATATAATATAACTAATTAGTAATTATATATTTCAGATCATATTGTACTGACTACCTATTGAGTAGGTATATCATATTAATATGAACACGACAAAATTTCAGCGACCAAGGGTGTCCGTTACTTAGCGAGGTTTCGCTGTTTTTGTAATTTGTATGTTAAATAGTAGTATAGCCTATGGGTATTGAGGGTCGAGGCATAATCTTTTTTATACGCCACACCTTTGAACCAAAAATTCTTTTTAGCCATCCACATTTATTCATATCGCTACACTTTCCTTAAAGGCGGGTACACACTGGAGCATTTAGGTGTAAGGGGGCTGGAGCGTAATCCATTCTAAGGAGTAAAAACTAGGCATTTTATATTTCAAGTTATATGGGTCTTGTGAATGTGTTGAAAGTAAATGAACATTAGTGTGTGTAATTCGTAGACCGATCACGTTGTATAGGGGCATCATATCGCATGCTACTGAATATACATCAAATCTTGTGCTTTCAAAATTAATATCCGAACATTATATTGGGCGTAGTGATTGAAGTCGTGAGCTATGTTTTCGACCGAAAATTAGTCACGCTCCTGCCCCCTTAAAGAAAGTTTGTAGTTGGTTCCCAAGAAAAAGTCCGCTATCGGGAGTTATCCGTTAGGCGAGGTTTCACTGTACACGTAATATTTTATCATGAGGGTGCATACTGCATAGACCATGTATTCGGTGCTCGTCAATTGCACCTATTTTTCTGTACTAACTATCTGAAATATATACCTACCTGGCTACCTACAAATTTTGTGCCAGTGATTTTTTTATTTGTTCAATACAGTATATGTCCTGCTCAAGTGTAAAAGTTCCAAATTTTCTTAGTTAAATTATTGAGAATTATTGTTGAAAAATATAAATCTAAAATCTAAAATATATCTTGAGATGAATTCGTCCAATTGTCAATTATTTCATTTTTTAAATGAATGGTAAGTTACTTACTACACAAATGACAAATTATCACATATTTTTCAACTCATGATACAAAGCGTATACAACGATTAAACTCAAAGCAATATATAATATTATTGCCAAATTAGAAGATACCGACAAAAATACACTTGCGACAGAAATGTAGCTAAATAGCCTATACAGAGTTCCGTGTTATCGTTATATACTTGAAAGACTTGAAACTATTCAAACTAATAATATATTAAATACCTATTGGCTATTGTACATTTGAAAAATAAATAAATAATAATACACATCTCATATTTCAACAAGGCAGATTCATTAACGGTAGGAATTATTTATGAGAAATCTTGTTAAAAAATTTCAATCACTAGGTATTTATATTATAAACTACTAATCATTTTATAATTTTTCAACCTACAAAATAATATTTAATTTTTCGTGATTTTATAGAATTTTGTCAACATTTGAACTTTCAAACAAAAATGTTACTTGTGTATCTTTACTATTTTTGAATTGTAATAATGTATTATATAATAACTTAGAGGAACCTTGTATTAAATGGACAAGCTTTTAGACCCAGAGAAATTTTTTTTGTCAATATATTTTATAGAAAAGAAAATTAATTCTTCAATATCTATAAATAACTCAAAAAGATTCAAAATATTTTAAAAATATATATAATAGATTTTCAGTTAAAAATTTACTATTATAGGAAAGTGGCATGCGCAGGTAACAAAAACTATATTATAATTATTAAGCTTAACATTTTACAATAAGTTATGTTTTTAAAATTTTTTTTTGTGCGTCTTTAAATTTGAACATAAATTCACTATAATTTTTTATGAGTCAAAATAATGAAATTTTGTAAATTACTTTATGTTAGAAATTCTTAAAAATTGCCTTTTTAAATCCAGATTTTAAAATTAAATTCAAGATTCCTTAAAAGTTTTTCTACCTTTAACAAAAAAATACTGAAAAGTCAAATTAATTATTTATGCGCGTTTGAACTTTGAAGTTCAAATTTTTACGAATTGTACCAGCTGTACCTATTCACTCGATTTCTCTTGAAAACGAATAACCGTATGTACTTGAAGTTTACACCAAATGTTTATTTTAACAGTTCCTATATTTACTTGATAATATTTTAACGTGTTTTTTTAGTTCCTTTTTCTGTCTGTTTTCACATATTAGGGCAGAAAAAATTTCACCACACCGGTAAACACAATATACTTTCACGTCGCCAAAACCCTCAACATATTATTTTATTGAGATTTTGTATACGTTACTGCGAATAACAAAAAACAACATTTTACTGTGTAAACAGAATAATTTTATTAGATCATAATTGATGAAATTTTTTATAAAATTTTGATAATAGTTATGCCGAAAAAATGAGATACAAAACAACTAAAGTTGTAAAAAACAATAAATATAATTATTTTAAAGAAAAATAAAAGGCATCGGACAAGACGAGGCGATGTGTGGGGGGATACGTGATGGCGAGTGGGTGGTGATGCAGATAATGATGGCCACTGGTCACCTCTACACAGTTCTCACGGCCGGTCCTGCGGGGCGGACGAGAGTCACGGGCGCGTTTGCTGTGGACGCGAAGACGACCATGGAAGCGGGCGAAGCTCGGCCACGACGGCTGCGAGAGCGATGACGACAGTTGGCGACGAGCGGCTAGTGCGCGATGTAGTGCGCTTGACGGTATACTGC
>NC_042495.1:16514879-16553902 GCF_005508785.2 Acyrthosiphon pisum | reverse complement strand
AGCATTATTTCGACTACTTATCGTGTACACAGACACAAAAAAAATAAAAAAATAAATAAAAAACACACATCATTGTAAAATCAATACATTCATCGTTCCACTCAGAATCTAATATAAAATTAACCAAAAAAAATGTCGGGGGGACATTTGCGACGCGCCCCTAGTGCCCCCTGGCTATGGCACTGTGTTCAATTAACTTATGTCCTATAGGTACTGGTTATAATCCATATTTCATATTATATCAATGAGCATTGGCATATGTCCCCCCCCCCACCATTTTTAAACCCTGGCTACGAAACTGTCAATGACCATTTCTAGTTTGGAATATTTAATTAATTTATGCTATTTTAAATTTAAACAAACAATACCTAAAAATTAGCATAAAAAGGTGTCCCATATTCTAGAACGAGTAATATTATCATAGGATAATAAAAATATAAAATACCTACCTACGTTATACGCACGGGCACGGGTCTAGATTTATCTGAGTCCGTGATTATACTTTAGGAAATATGAAATATAGATATATTATTATAGGATCGAGTCACTGAATCACGTCTTCTGGCCAAATAACTCAACAAATACAATATCATAGCAGTAAAAATGGCTCGTCAAATTTTCAAAATTCCATTGTGTATCTACGCTACCATCTATACTTTATGGTAAATACTACATAATGATACATCATAAACCTATTATCTAATTTAAAAAGTTAATAATACCTAGTTATTAACTAACTTAGTTTATTATAAGTCTATCTACATCATACACGCGTGACGCGTTATTGCAAAATGTTTCAAGTCCCTAAGAATAATATTTTTTATATATAAGCATTCATAAAGTTCAAATTTTGACAAAATATATCATATTGAAAATTTACAAATTATTTTGCAGTTAAACATTTATAAAATATTCAATTTGTATACCTAAGGATTAAAAATGTAAAAATAAGGTTCCACGTATATTAATTAATAGTTCATATTATAACAATTTAAAAAATATATACAAACACAGTTTCTTTTAAAATAGTTTTTTGAAATTCAAGTTTGGGCGCATAGACCTATAAATATTGGCTGCTTATTGGAAACTTAAAGGTATATTAATTTTATTATTTCATATACACAAAGACATTTTAAAACGCTATGTTTTCGACAAAAGTTAAATTAACCTACTGTATTAGTGTATTACTAATAGTAAAATAAATTAGGTACTTACATTAATTGAATTGCGATATCATAAAATGTAATTTGCTATATAGAATCGTTTTTCATATTATTTAATTCAAATTAAACACATACATTACGTATATTATGACTCAGGTCACACGGCTTTGAATAACACGAATTACGATCATTCTTCTATGATTTTAAATATTGATAGTATCTCAATTATTCAAAAAAGAAAAATATTTAAATATTTATGGACTGTTGCAAAATATTATTATTTAACAGAAAAATTATCAGGCATCAGCACTGTTTTTAAATTTATATTTATCTCTGTTCAGATTTCAATATTTCATATGGGTTTTTGCCGTGACATTGCAGTGACCAAAAATCTCAGTATATGTTGTATTGTGATTTGGCTCTTCATAGGCCCTCACACGAGTATGATCAGTGCGGCCCTATATTCTGTTGAAATAAATAAAAATAATTATATACCTACTTAATTATAAAAGAAGAATATATTTTTGTTTTTGTCAAGGTTTTTATGGACAATTTAAATTTGTATTATAGTGCAATGAAAGTGCATGGATCAAACAAATTGTTAGGCCCGCGGGTATCCTGCCATTTTTGCATTTATAAAATTGCGGCATTTAGTTAGTGTAAAACTGCAAAATGCCTTCGGTTCTGCTATGCAGGTTGCATAATATATTATAGTTCCCCATCAGCAGGGCCGTATTTAAGGGGGGGGGCACTGGCTGCAACTGCCCCGAGCTCCAGTATTTTGGGGGCGCCAAAATGTTGTCATCGAAATTTGTTCCCTTGTGAATTATTAAAACTTTTAAAACTTAAATTATTTCAATAACAATATAATATTACATAAATTATAAAATTATATTAATGTATTATGCTGTTTGAAATTTAAACAGCTAATGCATTTATAGCAACATAGCTATCAGCGCGTGTGAGAATTATTAATATATCTGATGATAGTTCCTTAGTACTTTTCCCAAATTTGTTGTGGTTCCAATATTCAATAGGTAGACATAAATTATTTATAAATTATAATAATACGGCAAATTTTGCAAACGCGTGCGGCGGCGTGCCTTCTATAAAAGTACAATAAATAAAATATGATTAGTCTACAAACTGGAGCCTCAGCATTTGTGAAACCTGCGATTACTGATTAATAATTTTTCTTTCATAACTCCGCGCTGTTTATTATTTATTATATATTTGTTTTGTATTATTTTAATTATGACCGGAAAAAAAGTTAAGTAGATATCAAAATCGTAAACAAACGTAATTAAAAGACAAAAGCCACTTAACTTAAGCGGTTAACTGACCACTTAACTCGACATAAATCTAGCACCCCCATAAATTTAACCCAAATTGCGCATGACTATAATGCCACTAATATATTCAGACCAAAATTATTTATTTATTTCAAAAACTAGAGAATATAATCACGATTCTTACGATCTAACAAATATTCATCGCCAAATTAATACATTGTAAATGTAGGATGTAAACGTAAAGCTGCATGTAGAATATATGCATATATACAACCGAAAAAAGTTGTATTAAAGTAAATTGTTCATAATGACCACGCAGCATCCACATTTACTGTATCTGATATTAATAGTCTGAGATAAAATATATATAAAGCTCGTTAAAGTATCCTTCCTCCTAATTCCACTAATATTAATGAAGTCCATACACTTATTGATATGGAAAAAAAAAGTTACTACTAGAGGAGAGTCGTTTTTATTAATTAATGATAAAAAAAAATGTATTGATTTGTACATGTGAACAAAATGTATTATTCTTAAGTCAAGTCAAAAATATATTCGTAGATGGTGTTAGGAACCCCTTGTTCTTATAGTAATATAATATAGGTAACGTAGAATTTAGATGGATAAGCACTTTTGTAAGACGACGTCCGTCGCCATTGAATAATGCATAGTACAAAAGTCAGTCGTAAAATAGTCTTAGACTCGATAATACACCAAATGTTTATTTTAACAGTTCCTATATTTACTTGATAATATTTTAACGTGTTTTTTTAGTTCCCTTTTCTGTCTGTTTTCACATTTTGGGGCAGAAAAAATTTCACCACACCGGTAAACATAATATACTTTCACGTCGCCAAAACCTTCAACATATTATTTTATTGAGATTTTGTATACGTTACTGCGAATAACAAAAAACAACATTTTACTGTATAAACAGAATAATTTTATTAGATCATAATTGATGAACATTTTTTATAAAATTTTGATAATAGTTATGCCGAAAAAATGAGATACAAAACAACTAAAGTTGTAAAAAACAATAAATATAATTATTTTAAAGAAAGATAAAAGGCATCGGACATGACGAGGCGATGTGTGGGGGGTACGTGATGGCGAGTGGGTGGTGATGCAGATAATGATGGCCACTGGTCACCTCTACACAGTTCTCACGGCCGGTCCTGCGGGGCCGGACTTCTTAATAGTTGGGAAAAACTTTTTACTAGAATCTTCTATATATATAAATATATTATATGGTATACATTTCAATTAATTTCATATTATAGACATTTAAAATTTTCTATTTATTTTTCCTTTAAATTAAGATAAATACATTTTCACTTGGTCAAAAATTAAAAAAAAATCAATAATATGTTTCATATATTTTTTTCTACTACTACTTCTGACTTTGACAACAACTTTTTTTTAATCTCTATTTTTTTAAGCACCTATTACACAATCGTTTAAAAATAATTTAATAAAAATAGGCGTATATATACATATTAACGTAATTATATATTAAATTATTAATCATTTTATGTAGGAAGTTCACCATGTCCCCATTATGCGTCCATTGTCCATGTCCTGTTTATATTTGATGTGACTTATTAAGAATATCATACATTTCATCATTACCTATATAATTTATATAAATAATATATTTTAATTTCATTATTTTCTGTTCTATGTATCTAATGGAAAAATGCGTTCATTAACTTATTATCTGCTTTAGCAATATGTCGTAGCGATTCAAATGTCTACGTCTGTTGTAGTCCGTTGTTGTCTAATGATTTATTATTTTTTCAATATTTAACTTGCAATATTGCTTTGTAAGTACCTAGGTACGTCATTTGTTATTTTTATAATTGTCTTCATTATCTAGGTAGGTACAGACATTGAATTTGCATAATAAAACTTTTTATTTTTTGTACGTAGGTACTAATTTCTAAAATTAAAACTATTTTCAATAGCACTCGTTTTTTATTGTGTAATATCTCACATATAAACGTTGAAATTCTGCAGCGTATAGTCCGGATTAAATTGAAGCATACTTCTGAAACACGCAGTAGGTGTCTACAGACTACAATATTGACATTGTAATATCGTTGAGATAATTTTTAAGTGTTGTCATTAACTGCAGACTGCATTGATTGTTGTAGGTACAAATCGCGATTTGTATAAAAAAAATATACCTACCTATCTACTTTGTACAGATCACGCAATTTGTACAAAAATCCAAGGTTGGGCATTAACGAGTTAAAAAGTTAAAGTTAAGTTAAAAAGCTTAAATTAAATTAACTTATAACTTAATTAGTTACTTTTGGCTTTTCATTAACTTAACTGTTAACTTACTAAATTTCTTTTTAAATTAACGTGAAATTAACGAATTCATTTTTCATTTTAAGAAGTAAGTTAAGTTAGTTTATTTTGTTTTTAATTTAATTATATTTCACTATTTTATAGTCTATTTTGTTTTCATGTCAAAAAATATTTAAGTACCGTGAATTGTTTAAAGTTAAAAATTTAAATCATTCAAATATATAACTTATAAGGAAATACTGTATAAAGTATAAACACTATAGTCTATAATTTAGTTTTGGTTCGGAAAAAAATTTAGTAAACTAGCATTGTATAAACAAATTAACTTTTTTTTAACTTAATAAAAAGTTAACAAAAAGAATGTATTATCTTTTAACTTAACTGAGTTAACCTGTAGTTAAATTAACTTTTAACTTTTTGTTATTGGTGCATATTAACTTAACTTAACTGAGTTAAAAAAAATCATTAACTTGCCCAGCCTTGCAAAAATCACTGCAGTACACATTGCGAAATATACAATTCCGGTTAGGTACATATAAATAATATTATTATATAATATTATAACTTAAAAGACTCGTAAAGTAAATGGTAGAATAATAAAATCTATTTATTATGTAGATTGTGGGTAAAATATTATGACGGCAAGATAAATCCTTGAAGGCTTCAAAATCTAAGTCACTATTTTGAAACTATATCGCAACATCGCGATAAAATATTATAACAATTATAAATTATTTATGTTTCTAGGTTTCTCTCGGCTGCTTATTTACTGCCCAACACAAACTTATATTGATCTATCATCTAGTCCGACACGAACTGAGAATAAAATACACGCAAAATTACGCATCTCGCAGTGTCTGTGCGAGTGTATTGGTTTGAATTATGTTTGTCTATACAAATTACCTACGATTTCCAGATCAGGATGTGCGATTAATATTTGTTGAAAATATCTACGTGAAGGTATAAGTCAGAAATAAATAGTTAAAAAAAGGTTACGCTGACATGTTACAAGTGCACTGTGCCGAGCGCGCAGTTGCGTCAACTTTTCAAAGGGGGTGGTGCCACCCCATGTCTGTGGCTCAGAATTGCATGCTAAAGCCTGATCTCTTGGCTCTTTTGATCACATTTTATTAACATCATAACTTTGCAGTCCTATAAAGAATACTTTTAAAAAGTACTTGAGTAAATACTCAAATACATTTTTTTTAAGTATTTAAGATAATACTCAAATACTTTAATTGTAAAGTATTTCAAATACTACTCAAATACTTTTGGAATACTTTTCAAATACTTTTGGTTTTTAAAGTGGGTTTCTAATTATCGTAATATAAACATTAAACACATAGGAAGTAGGTAATCTAATAGTTATCTAATAGTTTTAAAGGGAATATTGTTATTCAATAACTTTTTTTAGAAATCTGGTTTTCACAAACCTTTGGGCTTCGGCTAACACAGAAATACAGAATATTAAATAAAACTATTATTCTATTATTGTATCTGACAATAATATTTTTCCAACCAATTATTTCGAATAAAAATAAAATGTTCCAAATAAAAAACCAAAGTATTCAATACCAAAAAGTATTTAATACAAAAAAAAGTATTTAAAATACCATTCAAAATACTTCATGCTGAAAGTATTTAAAAATTAATTCAATACTTAAAAAAGTATTTGAATACTTTTACTTAAATACTTTACAGGACTGTAACTTTGTTATAAGTAAAAATAGGATAGTGGTGGTGGTGGTAGATACATAATTATGAAAATGCGTCATTTAAAATTTAAGTTCAGTCCGCCACTGAAAGTGTAGCTATATACTGCAGCGAAAGCTAATAACTATTATCAGGACCGCATTTAGGGGGGGGGGCTGGATATAACTGCCGAGGGCACCAGTATTTTAGGGGCACCAAAATGTTATGGCCAGAAATATGTTCACTTGTGAATTATTAAAATTATATGATTTTAATTATTTTAATAACAGTATGATATAGGTATAATATATAGTATATTAGTATTATGCTGTTTGACATTTTTTTAATTAATATTAATTTGCAGTTTTATATAATTTTATATTATTTATTCATAAAATACCTGCAACCTACTTAAATATGTTAAAAAAAAATTCAAATGTATCTTTGCGGAGAGAGGATCAAGCAATTACTAAACAATATTTTAAAAAAAAGCGCACATTGTAAAACAAATATTCTTTTCTGTGCTCAAAATCTAAAAGGTTAATGAGGATCTATCTCCCATATTTCCCGTGGGTAGGCCCCTTAGGGGGAAGTAATTTTTTTTCACCGGAGCTTAGGGGGCGCCAATTTTTTCTGCACCCGGGCGGCGGGGCGCAAAATGTCTAAATGCAGCACGGACTATTATATTATTCCGCTCGGGTCGGACGAAATCAGCAACGGCACAAGTATAATATTATTATACTTATCTTGGATTTATGCATAGGTACCACACACCACGCGCGAAGTATAAATTGCATCTTAAGTACCTACCTACACAAATATTTATGTTAAAATAATGCCATTTAATTGTATGTGTGAGTCTACACCCCCATCCTGATTTTTTTGTGTATGTGCCTTGTGTGATTGTTCAATTTTTTGTCGTTATTTGCCTTTGCTCGTTGTATATACAATATACATAAAAACGTTTGTTTAAACTTTTGTTTCAGAAGTAATATAAATTTCCATATATAGGTGCCCACCTAAGCTGATATAAAGATTATTAAATCATTCATACAGTAATAAGTTAATAAATATGCCATTACCATTTCCCTTTGTCCAGAGTAGGTATTAAACAGAATTCGGGACAGTGGCATTCTCAGGAATTTTCAATAGGTGGGGGTGGGGGTTGTGGATAATTTCTAGGAACTTATTATTATGTTGGCAATAGGCGCACAAAAAAACGGCCAATTAGAGGGGGTTAAACCTATCATGACCATCCACCCGAGAGTACGCCAGCATACTTAGCTAAACTGCTATAGGCGATAAATTCTAAGTTTTAGAAGAGTGTCTGCCAATCATTATGGCATTGTCTTAAAATCAATAAAGCCTGGATATTTTTTTTATGACACCTCCTTTTTATCCATTTACGAATTAAAATTTATTTTTATGGCTGATTCGACAATTTCCAAACTGTCATTTATGCGCATATTTTTTGTTTCTAATGATGTAATTGTAAATGCTAAGAAACTAAATTTCACAGAGATAAAAATTAAATAATTTATCAATTTTTCATTTAGCATAACATTTTGAGCTTTCCCAATAGCCATAGAACATACAAATATACCGATAGATGGATGTTTTTGTCACTGCACCATGGTTCAAAAAAATAATAGGTAGGTATGATTTAAAAATGATAAAACAATAAAATAAGTTTAAAAATGTTTATAAAATACCGAAACATGTAAAAGTATCTAAAATAAAATTGGGGTAATTTTAATAAGAATACAGGGCTGCAATTCAAAAAATGAAATAAAAAAATTAGTTGATTAGAAGTGACTATTTAAATCAGCACAAACAATGAAAAAAAACCTGTGTTTTTGAATGCTTTTTCCCCTGTGTTGAAATGTTATTATTACAAGAATCTTTTTTTAAGAGCCATACATCTTGAACTGTACATTTTCCCATGATCGGATAAAACTATGATTTAATTTTATACACAATAACAAAAAAAAAATAACACTAATTTACTTGAAAAAATGGAAATTTTAACAGTATATAAACACTTAAAACTTTAATAACTAAATATAAAGATTTCTATTAAATAAATTAGAGAAGATTACAACTAATAATGATAATATATATAATATAAATAATAATATATTGGTTATAGTGGCACACAACAGTCTTCCATACACCAATAGGTAATGGATGTTAGATGTATGTAGGTAATACATCCACTGGTCATACAATATTACCAGTAAACCTTTTTTTTTATAGTCTACAACAAGCGCAGAATAAGTTAAATCAGAATGGACACTCTCTAAACCTATTCTCTGGTAAAATCTCGGACTAAGATATAGTAAGTATATAATATATATCTTGGTCCGTGGGTAAAACTAAATGAACAAATTTAAAAATAACATGATTAATTTCGGTTTCTGTCTCGAAACATTATAATAAGTAGCTGTGAGTGAGAAAAGTGACACTATTTGAAATATAGGGATAAAAAGTGACAAAACCTAAAAAAAGTGAGAAAAATGACAGAGTTGCAGCTCTAAGAATGTTTTAAATTATGAAAATTCCTTATCAGACTTAAAATACCTATTTATTGCATTAAAAATATGCATTAGCATAAGAATAGATTTCCTAGTAACGATTCATGACTTTGTTTTGTACTTTTGTAGAACTGTACTATTGATTATTGTCGTTTTATATGTTCAGCAATAGTGCAAATTGTGCAATAGAGCTGCAATATAACATAGTGCATACGATAAAACATATTTGTTGTTTTTATTTAAATGGTAATACTATATAAATGAATTATAATATAATAAAACTTATAAACTGTTTAATAGTTTTAAGGCCAAATTCTCTTGGATGTATTTCCAACTTTCTAAAAACTTACAACTTCAAGGATAAGATACATATACATTTTAGAGTAGAATGCCAAACAAATAAAATCCCATTTTTAAAAAGACGTTAATAGAAAAAGTGGATTATCCAACAGTGTTTGTGATTATATTAATATTATATTAAAAAATTATGATTTTCTTTTGTTTATTTAAATTAATGTATTTGAATTAAGACAATATTAATTTATACAATATGCATTCGTGTTCTTATGTTTTAATAATAATGAATTTAATGTTTAAATGTTTTAAACAAATTACTAAAAGATATTTTCCATTTATTTTACTGTAATATTACTACTATAAATCAAACAAAAAAATACAATTAAACAAAAAAAAAATATTAAATGTACAATATCTCAATTACTATTGTAACCAGCATCCATCGGTTATATTTCTGCTCTGAGGTCTTCTGTAGGTTCGACACTAACTGTAGTACTGTTGGTAGATTGTTTAAGAAAATGTATTTAATTTTTTTAAGTTTACAGAACATTGAGATAAAAATGTAGATATTTTAGACAAGGAAAAGTGGATTTATCCAACAGTGTAAGTGTTTGTGAATATTAAAATTATATTATACAAATTATAATTTACTTTTATATCTTCTTTGTATATTTGTATAATTGTTTTTGAAATAAGACAATTAATAATTAATTTATACAATATTATGCATTGTTCTTATGTTTTAATAATAATGATTAATGAATTTAATGTTAAGATATTTTAAACAAAGTCTAAAAGATATTTTTAATTTACTTTTCTGTAATTAGTATAAATCAAAAAAATAAATACAATAATAAAAAAAAAAATGGTATCATCAACGTGTAAACATTTATAATTGTTTATCGAATATTGTTCTGACATTTTTATTACAGTAATTAAATTTAAAAAAAAATTAAATCTACAATATGTTTGATTATATTTCTACTCTGAGATCTTCTGTAAAATTGGACAGTCTCTGTAATGCTGTTGGCAGACTGTATTAAAAAACCTATTCTAATTGTTTAAATCTACAGAACCTTCAGTGATTAAAATTTCATCATTTATTTTTTGCAAACATAAACTGTGCTCGTTGCATAAGTGCAACAAAGCAACAAATATGACGGGTACATTTATATTTTTTTTCATACTATTAGATAAAAATGTTGGTAATTCTTCTACTAAATATGAAAATAAAATGTTTATTTTCTCACCATCTGGTTTAATAACATCCATAATATATTTTTTAAGTTCTTGCATATCTATGTATCCAGAATTACAAGTGGGGTTGTACTCCTTAAAATAAAAACATTTAATTAAAGGCTTTTATTCAGTAAAATATGTTTTTAAATAATTTACTTCATAATCATCATCTGGTGTATTTTGTTGGTTCAAAGCTATGGTTAAATTGTTGTCATTATTTATTTCAGTCATCATTTCATCATCCTCATTTCCACCCTCAGAATAATGATCAGTGTCCATGACATTTTTGTCAATATAGTCTGTATTCTCTACTGGAACTTCATCTAACTAAACATAGTTGAATATTAATTAAAATGTTTTAAAATGTATATATAAATAATATTTTTTTGCATACTAATAATCTGTCTTTTAGAATATCTTGTTTTGGAAACAAGAACAATGTGTTTGGATTTGTATTCAAATTTAATTCCTCAAATTCATGTTTATACCAGTTAGGAACCATGTTAATATACTTGCAATTTTCTAATCTTTAATGAACAAAAATATGTTTAGTTTTAGTTATTTACTATTATAATTTCCAATAAGTACTAACTGCCTGATAGGTGTAAAATTCCTTTGGTCAGATGAAGGAATTAAGTTATTACTTTGATCCCATTTATTATAACTACATTGGTTTTTACCAGCATTCAAATATATATTTTTTAATGTTGTAGTCTTATCTAAATAAAAATCAACCTTAGATTGAATAGCTCTTGAATTGCTACATTTATATTCAGGAACGTGAGTTTCGTAATGTGTTTGAGTTACACGTGACCTAATAAGCATTGCTTTCTGTTTACCTAATTACAATAAACACACATAATTAAAGAGTAATGAACAATATACACTCAAAAATGATATTACTGTCAGTTTTCATCATTTCGAACTTCTCTTTCCAATGATTGGGACATTTAAAGTTACGTATTTTTTTACGATCAAAGAATGTATAATCACTGCTATTCGTTATATCCAGCAATGATAGGTAATGTTTGAGATAAAGTATCTGTATAAAAATAATAATGTTTTAATAAACAACAACAAATATTATTTTTTTTTATAAATATAACAGTAATACAACCCACTTAAATTTTCTTGTTTACCAAATCGATTACTATTCTGATTAGATGATCCTGGACTTGTATTTATTATTATTTCTGAACTTGGTTTGTTGAAATCTTCATCCATTGAATCATCAGTTTCTTCAGAATTGTTAGCGCAAGATGCAGATGTTTCTTGACTAAAATGTGTTTGAATATTATCTAATTTGTTTATGTCGATGTCATCATCACAATTTGTACTTTTATCACATTCAGCAAGAAATTTATGAAATGACGGACAAATTTTTGCGTTTTTGATTAATACTATATTGAAAATAAAAAATAAACAATATAACAACTTATTAGACATAGTAAAAATATTTATTTTTAGATTTAGAGCAGAGCAATGAATGTAATGATTTTACAGTGCTGATTTTTTTTTTGTGTGTGTGAAGCTTTTTATAGTACCTAAAATGCATCAATATTCAATTTTGAGAATGGTTTCTGGTAGAAAATAGTATTTGCTAGTAGATGGGAGAGTCAAAAGTAAAAAGCTTCAGTACTTTTAAAAATAATTGAATTCTTCACCGAATATTTAAATTAATATTTTCTAAAGCCGAAAAAAAAATAAAAAAAAAAAAACATTTAAAAATATTTTGGATTTTTATGCTATTTGAAATTTTCAACATTTAAAGTTTTTTTTTGAGTTTAAGTATGTATGATATGATTCATTTTTGTTAGTATATAAAAAATCTTGAAAATTCAATGCACTATTCCTTGTAAGTTATTGTTTTTACTGCAATTAAAAATATTCAAATTGTATATATTTTACATTATTGTATAGGGTGTCCTACACTTGCTATACTCAATGGTACTTGACACCTTCTGGCTTCTATACAGCAAAGTGGTGACTTCTTTGGTTTTAAATTTATATTAATGAAACTTATGTATATAATATTAAAAAAGGTGAGTAAGTGGATGTCGCTCTACTGTACAGTAGGGTACAAGTGGGTCACTGTATAACGGATGGTATAAAATTTGAATTCAATGATATAATATCATTGTATAAGAAAAACGATTTTGAGCGAAGACGGTAGGTCAGTCTATGATATATTACTAAGTATATAAAGTAATTATTATGATGATATTATTGTGAATTACGTAATTTATATATAACATATTTACGTGAAACCTTGTTTTAAATTTTCAAACCTAAGCTATAAAATTTAAACATTTTATAAATTTTTAACTACAAAAATTTTAAGTTCAATAGATTTTGTCAAAAATCGAACTTTAAATGCTTATAAAAATTTAATTTAACTTTCTTATGGACATTTTTTTTTTTTTTTTGATAAAAGTAGACAAACTTATGAAGAATCTTGTATTACATTTTAATGAATTTCAGCTAACTCAAAATAATTTTACCTTTTTTGTGATTTTTACGCTTTTAATCAAAATTTTAACTTAAATGCTTATAAAAAAAAAATTGTGACAGTGGATTTTTAATATTTTTCAAATGTCATTGTAACAATATATTAAAAGCCTTGTAATACATTTTAAACCTTTTTTACTCAGCAAATAAAATTTTATTGACATTCATAGAAAAAAAAACTAAAAATATTTAAAATTGATAATGTCCTTAAAACAGCTCAAAACAAGTCAAAATATTTTGAATATTTTATGGTGTATAGAAAATGCAAATATAAACAACCAATGGAAGTGTCATGTGTATACGTTGATTTGTTTTAGAGTTACACCAAAAACCAAAATCAATTTTATTTAAAATTGATTTTGCGTAAAAATTCCAGTTGGAAAATTTTTCTTTTGTTTTTCACGGCGCTTTAGAAAACAATTGGGAGTTTTAAATGCACCGAATGCACCAACTAGATTCACTTTCTCATCAAACAAGACTGTTGAAGAAAATTGAAGCAGTTTTACTGCCCCAAACAGACTCTTGACACACAAAAAAAAAAAAATTAAAAACACATCATTGTAAAATCAATACATATCATGAATCTAAAACAAATTTAAATGAAGTAGAAATAAGATAGAGGAATTTGGGTGTCATAACATCATAAATCAATGATACATTATTACTTTTTAAATATTTTGTTATAGTACATGCAAAAACTTATTTAAACTTCATTCCATGACCACATCAGTAGTAACAATTATTCAAATAATGATAATGATTACTGATTATTAATATTTATTAATGTTAATTGCTTATTATTTTATGATTTGAAACATATATCAAGTCATTGATTTGGAGTAAATAGTATTTCTTTTACATGCATAACATAATATATAATACTGATTTTCAATGTGTAATATAATATTAAATAATTTTAATGATAACATTAGATGGTAGTGGAGAATTTTATATGAATAGCAATATATTATTTTAGACATTTCCAACACCAATATAATTAATTTTGTTTTTTTATATGCAATTTAAAATTAGGTATATTACCTTATATTTTCCAATCGAGCATTTAAGCTCATGGTTAAGAAGGCAATACCTTTTACAAGAGTAAAACCTGTCTACTCTACCTCAAATATTACATTTTTTATACATCACAGTGACTGCACTTTTTAAAACTAAGTCTACTTTTCTGATATTTTTGACCGTTTATGACTGTATGCCATCCATCCCCACTTGACTTTGAATAGAATAATGTTTTTAAATATGTTACCATATCAATATAATGTAAGAGTAATATATTATTATACTTACGACTTAAATTTTCCATTTCATAAAATGTTTCTTGTTGATTTTCATTCACTTTTGGAACATTTTTGGAAACACTGTATTCTGGCCAATAAGTGTCATTAGAATACCTATTCATCAATATTCTTGAAGGTTTTGCATAGTCAATCATATCATTGCCAAAATCAACATTAAAAAAATGTTTCAATGGTAGCATTTGTTTGTCTTTAGAGCGTAACTTTTCTGCTGTTGTTAACATTAGTTTTTTCTAAAATTAAAAAAAATCATATTAATAAAACTACCAGTTATTTGAATGATAAATATTTAAAACATACTCTAGATTTTTGTTTTGGTTTTGCCTCATTCTCTTTAACAAGCTTTTTGTTTTTGGTTTCTGCCACAAATTCTTTAATTAATTTATTACCAGTACTCAAAATATCATCAACTCTACATGAGTACACCTTACTAATGGCATCAAATGTATTACTAATAACCTTTATTTATGACAAAATAATCATATTATATAATTAAACAAATACTACAATAATTATGTTTATTAAGTAGCAAATTTACCAAAATATCCGTTTCTTTAGATCTCTTTACCATTTGTTGTACACAACTGATTAAATCTATATCAAATGCATTATCTACATTGATTTTCTAAACAAAAATATCTATTGTCAATTTGTATTTCAAAATATTAAGGAAAATAAAATCTTACATTTTCCAAGTACAATGAATTATACATATTAACTTTAGTATTCAAGTCCCCAATGGATAAATCATTAAGGTATCGTTCGTTATTGTCATCCTCAAAACAAACATCTTGGTTTAATATAGCTTTAAATGAAGTTATACCATGATTTATGTCTCCTCGAAAACTCTTTTCTTGTTTGGACGATTTTTTTTTTGATGCATTGTTCATCTAAAAATGATCCATAAATATGAAAATTGTCTATTGTATACAAATTACACATACCGCATACAAATTTTTTGCATATACATCAAATAATATGTTTGCTTAAGCTCCATTTTTTATAATTTAAATTATTGATATTTTTTAATTAACTTAATAATTACCATTTAAAATAATATAGCTATTTTTAAATGCTTAATTATTTTTTAGATAATATATAATTTACTTTTATTCATAATAGCTTAAATCAAACTACCTAATTAACCAATTTATGCACATTCTTCTGTCTTATATATTATTTTCTTGTACCTACTTTAAATGTTAAGTTGATGTGAACATGAAATTTGTTGTTTTCACTTTCAGAAACTCACTGTTCAAGTTAGTAAAGCATTGTGAACAGAAGCGATTCCGGGAGTGCTTGGGCAACCCTGAATATTTCACCCAAGGCACCAATTATCAAATAAAGACCCCAATGGATTGTAAGTTTCGCTCTATTTTAAAAGTAAATAGTCTCCTTAGGCCCTAATTAAATTTTGCCAAGTACTGTATTATACATAACTTAGTTTACCAATAGGTTCATTACTTCTTTAATTTAGATTTTGATCAATTTTCATATTGTAAAAAAAAGATGTTTTCACATCAAAAATACCTGTACTTAATGGCTTTCAAAATTCTTGTTGGTCCTAATTTTTAATGTGCACCCCTGGAACCAAGATTCTGCGCACCCTTATGTACTTGGTAATTTCTAAATTATTTTAATTATTAATATCTTCTAACTTCTAAGTAAATTGAGTAATAAATTATCCTTAGATCCTAAGAAAAGAGGTTTAGAACGAGTAATTGCAAAGATTAACTTAGCAAAAAGTAATATAAGTACCTATATTGTGTATGATAGGTAATCATAGACAGAAAAATATCTTATGTTGACATCTTTAAAGGCGATAAACAAATAAAATAAATAAAAGTATTTAAAAAAATTATTTTACTGCAGGTAGATGTAAATCGACCAACTATTAACAATAATATGAATAGGTATATGATATATATAATTGTATTAATTTATCAAGATAACCATTACTCACACTATTATTTTGATTTTGAGAGTCCATGTTATTTAATATTATATAAAAATAATAATATAGGTAATTATGTTATGATGGTAAGTATATATTATACTCTAGGTATTTAGAAGTAGAATGAAGATGAACCAGAGTCACATGAGGCACTGCAATGCAATATTGCAGAGCGCAGGCTGACGACACAGCTGCACCGGTCACCGACGACACCGACGTCTGAACATTTTTCGGGCTTCCAAAGTTCCAACTGCCGAGAAGGCGAGCGCCCGATACCGTCGGACTGTGGTAAGATCATAGAAATACAGAATAGGTTTTCTCACGAAGGACTTACAATGTCTCAAAAAAAAAAAAAAACGTGGATAGCCGGCCAAGATAATATCACAGATAACCTGTGATCATAATATTATATTAAACACAAGTCACAACACACTACCATATTATAAAGTAAAATATACTTGGCCATTTGAACACGATGAGCGCACATGAGTATGTTAGGTATTGTGGTCAAATACTGCAAAGTACTAAAGTACTAAATGGTTCGACATATTTTCAATGAATCAGCGTATTTTGACTCGGCATTTGTAACGAACCACGGATTAAGATATGATAACTGAATAACTGATAAGAAACATTGTTTATTCTATGCTTGTATGCTCGGTTGCGTATCAATATATAAATCAGGCGCCTAGTATTTGTAATGCATCGTAATTACTATGAGATAACCTACAGAAATACGACCGCACTGCAAAAATATTGTTCATATTCCTAACTAAAACTCGCAATTCTGTAGGGGAAAAAAAAAATAGTAGTGGGTATTGGTATCAGCCACTGATGAGTCGGTGTTAGGGTTGCCACCTTTGAAAGAAAGCAGCCCCGGAGACAGGCCGATAAGCAAAAAAAAAAATAAGGTCATCAGCTAGACGCTAGTATACACCAGTATGTAGTATAATCTACGTAATTCATAATCTTATTATTCTTGTTATCTTGAATAAATGCTTTTTATACCGGAAACTAATAAAAAAAAAAAAAAAGGCATAATAATAAAAACAAGTCTATATAAGACTATAAATCGTATGTTATCTTATCTTTATCTCCGACCCGGAGAATAATTCACTGAGCCCGGAGCCTGTAGATTTATACATAAACCCTGATTGGTGGCAACCCTAGTCGGTGTTCATATTTCATATTATTATATAGTTATAGGTATAACCATGATAACCTCGTAATGGTTAAGTTCAGTACTTCGGTCAACAGCATTTTATAGAATAGGCTTATAATATGTAGGTATACGAGTATTTTAACTGGGAAGTGATTCATTTTAAAACTAATTTTTTAGAAAAGTACCTATTAACTCGGGCATACATATTGTATGTATAGTATAATACTTTTTATTAAATTTAGTTTAATTAATATAAAATCATTTGTATAACCACGTATTTTATAGGGTAGTTACTATAGTTAGGCTATCATACATATTTGGACCAATATAATTAGAAGAGACGATTGAGTGGTGGATTTATAGGTACCTACTTTATGTTTACTGAATGTTTTAGGTACTACATTTGTTTAAAACTGGTACCTAACGATGTCTTAACCACATCATTCTTACAATACCTTGATTAAAAACTTTAAGGCTGGTTCTTACGACCTCCGGTTAAAGTTAACCGACACTTAACCGGCGGAATTCTGCCGGTAATAAAATCTGTTATTATCCGGTTAGCGTTAACCGACACTTTACCGGACATTATAAGAACGGCCCTAAGTCATTTAAATAGTATAAAAATGAACAAACATTTTTGAAAATTTAATACTGTTAATATAGGGACTTAGGTATATATAAGAAATTAAATATTGATGTCACCAAATTCGTGTAAATTAATTACCTACTTATACAAGTACTATTTAGATCTAAACAATGTTAGTTTTTAAATAACATTCAACTATTTGTCATACATCATAATGTAATATAAAAAAAAAATGGTATGTTTTTTTAAAAAAAATGTACCTATTATTATTTTATTGTTTTCTTATTTGTTAATCAGTATAAACTTTCTTTAGTTTGTAACTGACTTTTTTTTAACTCACCCACTCAAAGCACAAGCCTTGCTTTTTAAGGGGTGTCATAATTTTGTTTATTGTTATAACTAAAACTATTTTGTATATTATACTTCAATGACGTTGTAATATTCGCGTTTATAAGATGGAATTCTGAATTATAAAATATGTTAATTATATTCGAAGTATACAAATAGTAATAATTGAGAAGTTTTAATTTTATTTGAAAAAGTAATAAATAGGGTTTAAAAAAGTTACTGATCATTTTAAATGTATTTTTTTCATCAACATAAATGAAAATCTTTTAATTATTATTTGTCTCGTATATCAGCACTTGTGTGTACAAATAATACGTTAGTTCCGCTTCCATTGTAGATTATTATAATAGACATTAATAGTATTAAACTATTAAACAACTGAATATTGAGAAAAATTGTTCATGGATTTTTGATCAAATAAAAAATACCGAAACCTGTAGAGTGCCGTCCTTAATAAAATAATAAATCATAGGGACCTATATCTACTTTTCGTTTTTTCGTGTTAAAAATAATGTAGATGTTTATTTCTGATTAAAAAATCCACATTAAATATAAGTATTATAATAAACATAACATGCATTCTACGTATATTTCGACAGCTTCATCACTACCATTGTTTAGTGCACTAATTTAAATTGAAAAACATTTTTTTTTTTTAATTTTACAGAATTTTAGGTGAGTAGGTTTGATAGTAGATACGTAACTACTATCAAACAGATATTCAAAGATATCAAAGGCGAGCAAAAGTCCAAAGCTGTGTTGTCTTCTCTGTCCTTCAGTCAGACCTAGTCGGGCATTGAACAATAGTGTGCGCCTTGCGGATATATTGCTACGTACCAAGTAAGACGAAGCTGAATATCATTACAATCAGACATCAGTTCGGCTACTTTGGCTACCATCGCGGGAAAAATTTAATGACGGACCCTTGCATTCTGACCGAGTCAACCATTAACCGTAGTTTAGAGTCTATGACCCATCCAACAACGGATCAGACCGGCTTTCCAGTTTCCACCGAGCAGTATCCGACCGCTATCCACTGGGAACGAGGCAGTCGTGTACACCATTGTAAGCCGGGTATAAAACTTGGCGAACCAGGTTATACGTTGCGTGCGACGCACCACCAGGTTAACTATGCGGGCGCCAATAGGTACACCGTGTTAAACAGAGGTATACAGGATACGCTACGCGGTGCACCGTTTTGGTGTATACATCGGTAGCACGATTGTACCGCCACAATGTGCGAGTCGATCAGTACCGTCGCCGCTGCGCGATAATTCGGTTGGCAGTTCGTCAAAAACGTCTTGCCACCGAGCGGTATCTGATCGCTATCCACTATAAGTGCGAGGCAATCGTGTACACCATTGTATACCGGGTACCTACATAACTATATGGTGAACCAGATTTTACATTGCGTGGTGCACCACCAGGTTAACATTGCGGGCGCCAAGGTATTCCGTGTTAAACAGAGGTACACCAGATAATACACTACACGGTACACCGTTGTGGTATGTTTATCTTGGTAGCACGATTATACCGCCCCTGTGCGAGTTGCTCGGTACCGTCGCCACATGGCGATAATTCGGTGGGTATATTCCGCCTCAAACGTCGCCGTATGAGTCTATAGACTCTCCTGACACGTGTTGATACTTAGACGTCAGAGTAACAGTTCCCGCCGCGATAGAAGCCAAAGTCACCTGGATCGTTAATCGTTATACTAATATTATAGTCCGCTTCGTCTTAGGTCCACTGAAATAAGAAGATTCTCATTTCAAACCAATGACTTAAAAACAAATTTGGTGAAACCAGCTATATGTAAAATGTGCAGTAGCCAGTAAGTACACTATCTTAGTACCTACTACCTACCTAATATAATATGACCATTGTTTTGTAAATGTGTGCGAAAAGACTCGAGTCGTATGTGTCATGGTAGGTACAGCCGTACCTATACGAGTAACTAGTAAGCTGTATGCATCTAGGTACATATACTTTACAAACATAATATACATCTTAATAAAATCAATGTATAGGTATTATTTTTTGTAATCAACGCATATAATAATAATAATATAATAATAGTTATATGTTTTTTTTTTTCATATAATTTTCAAATACTGAAGGTTTGTAATATTAATGTAACATAGAAGGTATATAATCTCATTTTATTAAGTTTATTTATTGAAAAAAATGCTAATTGCATTTTAGAAACATTACCTATGTACTATTTGCATTAAGTATTTTAAACAAAACGACACTTTGTACATTGTATGTTATCTTATGGTATTCAGTAACAACGATAGACAACACCACGCAGTATTAAAAAATATTATTCACTGTTTAACATCATATTTTATTCTATACCTATATTCAGAACTTATACAGAACTAAGTACCTACCTACGTTACTCGTTACACAGAACAATGGTTTGATTTTTGAAAAATGTTCAGGTGGTGAGTGGTAAAAAAAAATTCAAGACGTACTATAGTACCTAGGTTAGGTTATTATATAATATAATAGTATAATACACAAGAGATAACAGAAGCTTTTAAATCATCATTCTATTTAAATGTTGTGTAGGTATTTTATTATTATAAATTTAATACAATTTTGTGATAATAATGTAGGTACATATTAATGATAAAAAAACTATTGTAGTCCTGTTCTATTACTTTAAGCTGGAGCCCCTTTCCTAAATATGCTACTATTAGTTATGAAACAATAATTTTTTCAACCCTATGAGAATATTTAATTAAATAGGAGATAAGGTTTTTAACTAATACATAATACAATACATTTAAAAAAAAAATGTGCTTTTATTATTATAACACAAATAGGTACTAAAACCACAAGACTTCTATATCTCTTTCACATTCCTTTTTCAAAAAAAAATTTTCTTAGGTCATACTTAGCATACTTGGTCCGGTTATGTATAGATACCCAAATCCTAGCCAAACTATACTGCATACTAAGCCAAGCCTAACCTCACTTGATACATTATTTTTTGACTATAGTCTATAAACATAATATTCTCACCAGGTGACCTACTGAATATTTCTACCAAAGTAAGAATAATACTTGTATTACCTTATTTGCCGGAATACATTTATATATTTAATAATAAGACATCTTTGATTTGATTTTACTATTTTATTTTACTCTAATGTAATATTGTTCTGAATTTTTTAATTAAAATTATATATTATTTTGAAAAAAATGAATATTTATCATAATAATCTAATATTTTGAAATAGTAAAACAATGCTGAAAAAAAATATTTTTATTTTTGGTTCTAAGAAATAGTATACATGGATATAACTTATATATTATATACTCAAAAATATGGAATAAGATTTTAAAAAGGTGGGTAAGTGGATTTCGCTCTGCTGTACAGTAGGTTACAAGTGGGTCACTGTATAATGGATGGTAATAAATTTGAATTCAATGATATAATATCATTGTATAAGAAAAACGATTCTGAGCGGAGACGGTATGTTAGTCTAGGTATAAGACATAATATTATATTAGGTACCTATAATAAATTCCAAATTAATCATATCATAATATTTATTAAGTACTTATAACGCGTTATACATCAACAAAAAACCGTGGTACTATCATAGATTTATAATAGTATACTTTAGAAGTTTCAAGTACCCACGAATAATATTATACAATCACAACAAAATAACTAAAATAGTTATCCTAGGTTTTTAATATGTAATTTCGTCCAAATTTGTACTTAAAATGACTATAAAAATAAACTGCGTAAATGTATTTTTTAGATTTTTTGGTAACAGAATTAATTACTTACGTGGAATCTTGTTTTAAATTTTCAATTCTTAGATACAAAAATTGAACATTTTATAAATTTTTAACTACAAAATAATTTTTCAAACTAAAATATTGTGCCTATGTATTTTTAATATTTTTCAACTGATATTGTAACAATATATCAGAGCTTTGTATTAAATTTATACACTTTTTGGCCCAACAGATAAAACTTTATTGATATTTATAGAAAAAAAAAACTAAAAAAATTTAAAACTTACAATGTCCGTAAACAGCTCAAAAAGAGTCAAATTATTTTAAAATTTTTATCGTATATATAAAATGCTAATATAAACATTCAGTGAAATTTTCAAGTTTCTACAGTCACTCGTTTTTTAATTACAACAAAATAAGAAAATCGTTACGTAAGAAATCGAGTGAATATCAAATGTTGTAAAAATATGAATTTCAAACGCCCATAATAAATTTAATTTGAGTTTCTTATAGACATTTTTTTTTTTGGTAAAGGTAGATTATCCTATAAGGAATCTTGTATTACATTTTAAAATCTTAGATTTAAAAAGAAAAATTTTTATGAATTTATAACTCGAAATAATTTGCAAATTTTCGTGATTTTTCCATATTTTGTCATTTTTTGAACTTTAAATGCTTAAAAAAAAAAACTGTGACTAACGATTTTTAATATTTTTCATCTGCCTTTGAAACAATATACTAGGAGCCTTCTATTAAATTTTCAAGCTTTTTTATCCAACAAATAAAATTTTATTGATATTTTTAGAAAAAAAACTAAAAAAAAATGGAAAATAAAAATGTCCGTAAAGAGCTCAAAATACATCAAAATATTTTGAAAATGTTATGGTGTATAGAAGATGCTAAGATAAACATTCAGTCAAAATTTCATGTTACACCAAAAACCAAATTCAATTTTGTGAAAAATCGATTTTGCGTAAAAATTCCCGTTTTTCCTTAATTTTTCTTTTGTTTTTCCCGGCGCTTTTGTAAACCACTGGGAAATTTAAATTTTGACCTCCCCAATGCACCAACGATATTCACTTTCTGATCGAACAAGATACTGAAGTTGAAAATCGTAGCATTATTTCGACTACTTATCGTGTACACAGACACAAAAAAAATAAAAAATAAATAAAAAATAAAAAAATAAAAAACACACATCATTGTTAAATCAATACATTCATCGTTCCACTCAGAATCTAAAATAAAATCATTAAAATATTTATTTAAATATGCCAAGTTACCTTTCAAGTTAAATAATATTATGCAAGTACCTAATACAAAATATACGAGTATAACTAGATTATATTATATTATATAAAAACAAACTAGGTATCTTTATTTGCCCATTTATGCAAACTGAATACATATTCAACAAAATAAATTATTACAGTGCTTGACTTAGGGGGGGGGGGGAGTACGCAGGGGAACGAAGTACCCAAATTAATTTTTCAGAAACTAATATTATTTTAAAGAGGAAGGTTAGGTTAGATTTTCGAGCACTTTATCGTATCACCTTTGGGAATGGGTATTATACTATTATATATCATTCGTTTAGCACATCACTTTATCCCCGATAATATTAATAAAAAAACCTAAATATTAAAAATGATAATAATAATATAATAATAGTATTAGTATGTAATTTTTTTCATTACCTATGTAATCAGCGCCGGCGGAAGGGCAGGGCAGAAGGGGCATCTGTCCAGGGCCACGCCAATTTGGGGCCCCGCGCCTTGTATGGTATTTGATCATTTGTAAGCTCATCATTTTTTTTTTAAGTTCAAAATACAAGTCTCGGCTGGTCGTCTTCAGTTGCGGCTTGCTTGTGGCCTGTGGGTTTTTCATATAGGTAATAAAAAATAAAAATGAATTATAATGCTGACGTACGACGGCGCGGCGACTGCGACGTCCAAAATAATCCGCTGAAACAATTTAATTGGTTATGTGCACATCTATTCCATTAAACTGTGTGTTTTTCTTATCCTGGTATAATATAGTTTATGTTATTGGAGTATTAGAGATGAATAGACTATTAGGCGGTATTGAGTAAGTATAGAAAATAGACGTACGATATTAGTGAATCAAATTTATTCTCGATGCACGTCTGGGACTCTGGTGCGATTATATAGGTACGCATTTATCAATTATTATTTCCAGTCCTGTAAAGTATTTAAGTAAAAGTATTCAAATACTTTTTAAATACTTTCAGCATGAAGTATTTTGAATAGTATTTTAAATACTTTTTTTGTATTAAATACTTTTTGGTATTGAATACTTTGGTTCGAACATTTTATTTTTATTCAAAATAATTGGTTGGAAAAATATTATTGTCAACTACAATAATAGAATAATAGTTTTATTTAATATTCTGTATTTTTGTGTTTGCCGAAGCCCGAAGGTTTTAAAAAATTTTTAATTTTAAATTTAACAAATATTGTCAAAAATCGAACTTATATAACTTTAACTTTAAGTATTACTCTATGGTCTGACCTCAAGAGCAATGCTATCAATTATCTGAAATGGGCGCGTTGTAATAAATGATAATAGCCATAAGGGAAATATATATTATCACTTTTTTTTTAAAATAAAAATCACAGTTCATTAATTTTATTCAACATAGGTATGGACCACAGTACCAGTGTACCACGCATTTTATTATGATGGGTTGAATAAAATATTAACAATAAAGTGTAAACATAAATCCTGTTGCGTTCCACAATGTAGGTACTGCTAGGTAAATATAAAAAATGAACGATTAAAAGATTAAATATTAAATAATTATGAGTCATACTTCGTTTAATATTTTATCATTTTATAGTTTTTAAAAAATAGAAGTATTTTTTTACACATTTCCAACTGATCAGACATTCAGACTAATAGATAGAAATGAGACATTTTGTTATGAATGGCCAGGCAAATTTTCAATTTTAAAATGCTCATAACTTGCTTAGCTATTAAAATATCAAAAAAAACCCTACGAGGTGCCCATGATAATCATAATATTTTAATGAATTGGTTCAATCCTTTCTTCTATCATTCATTAATTTGTTTCTAATAGTGAGTAATAAGTCATCAAATCGACTTTTGGTAATTTCATCTATTCCGGGGTTAATTACTTAAATACCGAATTTAGTCCGTCACCGTGGTAAAACGCGTAAAATCAGTTTCTCCATCCAAAAATCAAAATTAAATATTATAGTGATTGGAAGATTAAGAATTGCGTACTGATAAGATGTTAAGAGAACAAGATAAAGGCACAGATTATTCGGTGATAAAGTTACCTATTAGATAAAATACATATTTTGAAATGTTAATTGATAAAAACCAAAGTCTAAAATTATATAAAAGTATAAAGTAGTCGCTTAACGGAATTTTACAATTTCACATGTTCTCTTCTGAGTTCTGTTAATTTAATTTAATAAAAATAAATTATTTTCCGATCAGGCTTACGTTGACAATCAGAGTTTATGTACGCATTTGAATACGTAAAAGTGTAAGTCTTAAATATTATTTTCTAGTTGAATTGCGTGCGTCGGCGGGTATTATGACATCAAAAATCGAATGTGTTATTAGACAAGCAATAACTACATTTTCCGGTTCATATACATCAAAGGCTTTTCACGATAATTTGATAAAATTGAAACGTAATGCCAATGAATTGGATGCACGGTCGATTGGCTTGGATTTTAGATTATTGCGATGGGATACATATGAATTGAACAACAACCTTGATAAATTGTCTGGATCCACATATATACGCCGTCATCAAGCTCCCGTTACTTACATTGAAGTGTTTGAAGATGAAAACGTATCAATCGGTGTGTTTGTGTTGAGAGATGGTGCGAAAATACCTTTACACGATCACCCTTACATGTATGGTGTGTTAAAAGTTATATATGGTAAAGTCAAAATACAAAGTTATACACCCGTGCATAAGAATTATAGCCAAATAAAGTAATTATTGTATCTAGTTGTAACATATTATTTTATTTTTTAATTTGTGCCTAATAGTTTTATGTTCACAGCGACTGTAACATTGGTGCAATAAAACTGGCACCAATTATTGTTGGAGAGACAGACGATCCGTGTGTGCTGTGTCCAGTGGAAGGAAATATTCATCAAGTGGATACTATTGATGGTCCAGCCGCATTTGTTGACATATTAGCTCCACCTTATAAAACTGATATTCCAGAAGTAGGGGATAGATGTTGCAGGTACTTTAAAGAAGTAAATATATCTAAAGATACCAAGTTAGCTATTATATCAAATCCTAAAGATTACTGGAGTGATACAGCTCCATATACTGGACCTCAATTTAATATAAATTTTGAACATAAAACTTAATTGCTACATTCTTCAAATACTTTTATACATCATATAAAATAAAATAATATTATTTTATGACTACTAGTCATCAGTGCCTAAATCTAATAATTTTACGGATACATTACATTTAATGTTAGATTTGGGAGTTCTTGTACCTATTTAAAGTTTTCAAATTTACAGTATTTTTCAATAATAATTTCTTATTAGACATTGTCATTATAATGAGATATAATTTAGGCTTTAAAAAAGATACTTAATTATCTGGATTAACTATTTTTATAAATTATTAGCTTATTTTCAATGAATATAATATGTATTTAAGTGGATTTACATTCATACATGTACTTATAATTTTTTATTAATTTAATTTGTAAAATTGTGTTTAAAATATTTTTTTCCTAGTTATTTTCATATTCATAATATAATACATATTTTGTTTTTCCTGAAAGGTGATATATTTTAACTATGCAAATGTATAGGTAATTGTTACATTTTTTTTATTTATTAAAATTAATTCTAAATTGGAATGGTTATTTATTTTTAGTTATTTTAGAATATAGGTACATATTTTATATATCAGGGTTTAACATAATATTAAATAATGGACTCTTCTAAAATTCAAGAGGAGGCAATGATTTTCTAAGTTATTAACATTTTGGGACACGTAGTGCTAAGATGAGCAAAATACTTATTTCACAATTTAACTGGATGTATTATTTCACTATTAACATTGGTACCTACTATTACTTTTCTTTATGTTACTCATACACTTATGACATTTGAGAGGCTCTTATATTTTCTTTTATATTATAATAACATAGCCATGTGCCTGTATATCCTATTTTGTTAAATTGTATTAGAGTTTAATTTTAAATTAATATTTAATTTCTATTTTTGATGTAAATGTATTAAATGTATTATCTATTTTAAATTTAAAAATAGTTAAAATCATTGAAAATGTTTCAATTAAAAGATACCTACGCTTTAATTTTATTTTATTGATAGTAAAATATAATAATTTAGTTAAATTTATTTAAATAAATTCATTAAATTTGATTCTAGTAGGTATGACTGTATAAGTTGTTTAAAGAAACTTGAAATATTTTTCCCCATACTTAACCATTCCCAGTAGCCCATTTTGAGTTATTTTAATAAACATGTCAACATTTAAGTAGACTCATTTTTTTTTCCATTGTCAGACCACTTTTCTTCATCATAGTAAATAGTAATTAATACATGTCATATGTGTATATGACCGTATGGGATTGAAGGGTTATATATTTAATATTTTAATGAATTGGAAGTAGGAAATGGATTTTTTCACACCTGCGCAGAAAGTTAAATTTCTGATACCTGTTGAAGCGATGGACAATTATTTTTTTCCGACCGGTGGGTGGATAAGTGGAAATTCCCACGCAGCTGTTGGAGAGGTTAACGTCCAAATCATATCAATATCTTACATGAAAGAATCGATACGTTGCCGTTGTATCATTGATTGTAAATACTAGCATCATAGAACAAACTAGCTAGTTTACATAATCAATGGTTGTATCTATATTACGCCGTGTCCTACTTGGATACGACGAAAAACAAAACAGCATTGTAGACAATTTGTAGTGCGGAGGAATTTAAACCACCACATTTACGTATGTCACAGCGTCATATCAAATACTATAATATAATATATAACCGATAGGCAGGGCCATATTTAAAGGGGGGCCCTGGGTACAAGTTCCCCGGGTGCCAGTATTTTATGGGCGCCAAAATGTGGCCAGAAATATGTTTACCTGTGAATTATTAAAATTGTACAATTTTAATTATTTTAATAACAGTATTATATATATAGTATATTAGTAATATGCTGTTTGACATTTTTTTAATTAATATTAATTTGCATAGTTTTATATAATTTGATTTTATTTATTCATGAAATACCTACAACCCACTTAAATATGTTAAAAAAAAAACAATTTATATGATGAATTATAAAGCAAGGTTTAGGTTACATAAATTCAAATGTATCTTTGTGGAGAGAGGATCAAGCAATTACTAAACAACATTTTTAAAAAAAGCACACATTGTAAAACAAATATTCTTTTCTGTGCTCAAAATCTAAAAGATTAATGAGGATCTATCTCCCATATTTTTCGTGGGTAGGCCCCTTAGGGGGAAGTAATTTTTTTTTGCACCTGGGCGCAAAATGTCTAAATGTGGCACTGCCGATAGGTTGATTGATCTCGTGCCGTTTTATTTGAAAGACTGGTGGCTCCATGCTAATGTTAGTAGAAGTGCGACTTTAATATAATATCTCTAGTCGTAGCCCATATAGTTATAATAAATTAAAATATAATATAATACAAATGATATTACTTTAAGCTTTAAGTGATATTATTGTCAAAGTGGCCGTAGTAGAAAAGAAATCATAATATTATGTTCGTAAGGTTTATAATAATTAATAATTGTAGTATATTATGTTATACTTGTATAGAAATATTGGTACGGAAATAATATAAGATTAATATGTTTATTTAAAAATACTAATGGATAACGGCGACCGAAAACAATGCGCATATACGTTGTTAATTACCTATACTTTACTAATATTTTACCGTATGCATGTCCATGGACGATGCTCGCACGCACACGGTTAATGAGCCTTTGTCTTTCGCTTATATTAATTTAGGGCGTATTCAGAACAACTCGGACGACCATATTTTTCGTCCAAACACTGCGCATTGCATGCGTAAGTAAACATACGTGCGCGTGGTTTCTGAGAAGCAATTCAATGTTCACACATGACAAAATGTATTATAAATATACTATTAAAAATTGCAGTTTTAATAAAGTATAAAATTAATTGTCTTCTTTTCTTTAATTTTAGTAGGGGGTGAGATCGTCCCGTCGTCAAAGCCACGAGCCACTGAATTTGAAACAGTTTGGCAGATCTAGATACTAAGAACAGCACGAACAGTTCATTATGGATTACCATTTGTCCTTTTATCATAATATCGATAGAGGAGTTTTTGGAGGAGGCAGTGGCTCGACAAAAAATAGATAGTGTGCCGGGCGGGAATGCAATATTTCAGTCTTGGTCGACTTGCAGCCGTAGCTCGTGAAATAGCTCACTTCGACACTACCCTTGTCAGATGCCACACAATGTAGTATAAAAAAATATTGTCATAGGTTAGGTTTTACCAATAATATAATATTTAGGTATCGGAAAATTTTTTAGAGCGTGACGATTTTAAGCGCAACTTGATATTTTGTATGGTGATAGGTTGTGTCTGATTTCTTTTAGTTTTTGGATCAATGAACGTATTGGCTTAACAATGATATTGTGTGTGATTTTTTTATTACTATTTCTGTGTCAATTATCACATTTTGAAACAGTCTGAGGATGGTGTCTGGTATAGCAAATTGGGTCTTGTTGGTATTTAAGAGGGATCAATGAAAAGAAATTTCCAGTACCTACTTCTCAAAATAATCGGACAAAAAAAAAAAAAACTGGAATATTTAGACAAAACCATTTTTCAACGACATTGAAATTGTTTTATTTTAAATTAATGTAGGATAAGTTCCGTATTATGTAACAATTATTATGTTTACATTAATTGTTGTAAGTCAAAAAGCTTGGATGCCCCCCAAAAATAGTTAAGGATATAAATCCACATTAAGTTTAAATTCCGGCGAAATTGGATATTCAAACATATAACAACTAACAACGATTTCTCCTCAAACTATATTTGTTATCTAGTTGTAATTTAAAAAATGATAATCGTATAGAAATTTGAAACATTTCACTATTACTTTAATTATCAGTTTCTATACACAATGAAATTTTCAAAATATTTAGACCAATTTGAAGCAATGTGTAGGCGTTCTAAATTTTCGAACTATATTAATAAATTGTTAATTTGTTATTAAGACCATTTATATTCTATTTAAAATCAATATACCTAATATTCTATTAATATGCGTTGATATCGATATTACATATTATTTGTAATTAAATATAAGATGAATTTCACTTTTAGACTGAGCATATAGGAATGAATGTATTGATTTTATAATATGCGTGTTTTTGTTTGACTGTCTGTCATCACTTGTTGCCCGTTGGGACAGTAAACATTTTTCAACTTTGAGTGTGGTTTTTAGTAACTATATTACCATCAAGTGGGACTTCGAAGGGTCAAAAGTAAAATTTCTTAGTACTTTTAAAATAACTAGAAAAACAAAAACAATATATAAGGAAAAGCGGAAATCTTTACTGCACCAGTATTTGACAAAATTGATTTTGTTTTTTTTTTTGTGTAAATCAAAAGCAAATAACCGTATAGATACGTAGAATGTTTATATTAGTATTTTCTATACATTTTAAAAATGTTCATAATATTTCGATCATTTTTAAGCTCTATGTTTGTTATTTAATGGATATCTATACACTTTAAATTGCTGATTTTTTTGTCTATAAATGTCGATGAAATATTTTTGATTGGTCAAAAAGCTTGAAAATTTAACACAAGCTCCTCGTAATCATTTATTATAGTTATTTAAAAATATAAAAAATACATAAGCGCGTTTTTTATGTAAGTATTTGGAGTTAATTATTTTGTTGAAATTTAAAAATATTAATCGTGGATATTTGAAACTTTTAACGTATATTACTACATTTTATATAAACATTGACGTTTAAAATGCAATGTTTTCGGCAAAAAATAATACAATCTATAACTAAGTATATAACCAATAGTAAAATAAATTACAAATAACTTAAATAGCATTATAAATACCTACGTAAATCATAAAGACCTAAAAATATAGACATGCTCAGAATCGTTTATCGTACGCTATGATTTTAATTTATCATTGAATTCAAATTTAACACATATATTACAGTGACTTACTCTTCAATGACGAAGTACTTTCGACACTATCTATAACTGTACATTACAGCGATTTCGTACTTACCCCATTTTAAATGTTGAGCGCAGCGATGAATGTGTTGATTTTACAATGATGTGTGGTGTTTAGTTGTTTTTTTTTTTTTTGGTGTCTCATCATTTTTCGAGACAGTAGAAATGCTTTCTTTAACATGTCTTCTCTGGTAGTAAAGTGAATCTATAGTTAGTACTTTGTAGGATCAAAAATAAAAAAATTCCAATAGTTTTCAAAAGTGTTTAGTAAAATAAACAACAAATTAAAGAAAAACTGAGATTTTTACGCAAAACCAATTGCATTTTTACGAATTTGTTTTTTGGCGTAACTAAAAAGAATAACCTTTAGGTATAGATGACATTTTCACTTATTTTTTATGTCAGCCATTTCTATGCTCCATAATATTTTCGGCCTTCGTTAAAAAACATTTTAATTTTGATTGTGGTTCAAAAATAAGTAGTTACTTACACATAATTTTTCATAATTCACATGAACCGCGTAATGGTTACTAGTGAATGTACAATCGTCAAATTTATAAGATTTCGTTGTGGAAGTTAGGTCAGTTTGAATAGTATTTTGAGTAAAGTTGAGAGTTTGATCACTCATTTTTAAAAAGGACGTGAAATAAAACAGAAACGATGAAGTCTTATATTGTAATATTAAGAAAAAAACCATCTACTTATATCGTACTAATAAAACTAGTAAATCCAGTACCTATGTTCAGTATTGCTGGCTATTAATATTTAAGATCCTTCTCTACTTATTATAATGACAAAATGTTACACTCGAACGTCGACTATTCGACACTTTTATGTCCAGAATGAAATCCATGTACCTAGTATATTTTATAGCCAATGACAAAACTTATCTATTATGAATAAAAAAATACGTACTTACCAATATTAAAATGAAATATCACACATATTGACACTCAGTTAGTTTTTAAATGTAATAATACAACTACAGTTCTCGATTTTCTCGATCACATTAATGACATAAAATTTAATATTTTTACATACCCAACAAGAACGATGAAAAAATGAGTAAATGAATCTTACACCATATATGAAAATCCACCGTAATTTCTTTTGAAAAGTAGGTATAAATTAATAAATTCACACAATATTATTATCGAGTACAATATACATTTATTGATAAGCTGTTAAAATGTTATGAATATTAAAAAAAATATCCACAAGTAAACTTTAACTTTACAAAAATAAATATATATTATATTATAATCTGTTAATTATATTGTAAATACTGTCTATACTCTATAGCTCAATAGTTCAAGACGACATTTAAAAATACATAATAATAATTAATATCGAATTACTAATATATTTTGTCGTTACAGCAAACAACGTTTTTATTCATCGTGATTTGTTTAGTCAGATAATTTGATCTCAATACGCATCTGTTTTCATGTACACACTGCGGATCATCTAATTGTTCTGAACTCGTATCTCTGATGTAAGCTTATGACGAGGTCAGACGTTTTTACATGCGCACATCAAGCAATCTAAGTGCCGCAGCGTTGGCACACCAACTTTTATCCCATAGCCACGTAGTTTGACCATCGGATGAAAACAAACGTGCCAACGCTGTGGCTAATTGACACTTAGACTGCCTGGTGTACGCACATAAAAACGGTTGTCCTCGGGGTAGAACTGCTACAGGAACAGGACAATTACATTTTCTGCAATATGCGCATGAAAACGGATGTGTGGAGAATTAAATTACGGTGACCACATCGTAGTCGGAGGTAGATATAGTAAAGATGTTGGGTGTGAGTGCATCGCAGCCTGAAGTTTGTCGGCCATCTTGAATTCTATTCGACCCGTATTGATTTATACACGTGTGAACACTGCAAACAAATAAATATAATAATTATAACATTATAAGGGATACAATTTTAAATATTATATTGAAAGGATAAACCGCGGAATAGTGCGAAAGACATTATTAAAACAACGGTAAAAAACACTAAAATGATAGAAATACATGCCAATAAACGACGAGACTTACTTGCTTTTGACGTTCGATTCTGGCATTCCGCGTATTGTGAACAAATATTCGTTATTCGGTAACCCGACCATGGCAATCATCGTAGTACAATCGATTGTACGACGACTACCTACCCTGGTCGGAACCGAATGGCAGAATTAAAACCTAAGACGATTAACAACAGTTCGAGATGGGCACTACCGGTGCTAGGCAGAGAGAACCATGAAATGAAGAAGTGTCGCCGTGTCGGTCGTATACCACGGCAAAGGAACCTTTTATTTTTAGGTTAGGTGGTTGCGTGTACTTTCCCGAAAAAAAGGACGCTGAACCGACGGCGATAATGTTCACGCTAGAATGCGCTCCATAACATTGTAATTACTATGACCTCGTTTTAAAATAAAAAATAAATATTGTAATACATCTGTGTTTTACTATTGCCCATAGATAGACACTAGTTAAAATTTTGAATTATAGGAACACAAGCATTTTCAAAACAATTATCCACAAAAAAATTAATAAAAAACGCGGGGATCTGGTTTGAAAAATAGAAATTTGTATCGCGCCACAGGATACTTCTGAAAATATTTTTTAAAAATTCCAAAAACCAAAGTTTGAATAAATACATTATTAAGAATCGATGTTGGTGAGCATACTTATTACCCGGTGGATCAGTATGATATATACAGGATGATTTTTTAAACCTGCTCACCCCATGTTTTCATTTAATAATAATATATTTATTTAAATTCTGATTTTTAGAATTTTTACGTATACTTAAAGACCACATTATATTCAAATTCCTGATATCTTTCCAATATGGAAAATTATTCACTCCAAAGCCAATGAGGGGGGGGTCTGACCCCCCACGCCCCCCTTGTATACCCCACTTTCTTTAAGTAGTTAAGTGGTACAAAAGATCGCAAGTATTCGAAAATGTGGGTTTCAAGTGTTTTTAAAAATTCCAAATATCAGTATTTGAATATATTTATAATTTAAGCATAAAAATACGGTGAGCATGCTTAAAAAATCACCCTGTATATATGTAGTAGCCATGTCGTGAAATCTATCATTTCATGATATCAAAATTCAAGTGAAATTCATTAAACTGTCATTTTTTGAAAAATAATAATGTATAGTGCGACAAAGTTAAGACGATAACCAGTTAACATGGGACCAAACCGGTCTTAGACAGTTATATCTGGTCATCGTCTTAACTTGGTCGCACTATATAATGTAGTATAGTATATAATATATACCATAAATAGTAGCCCTAAGTGCCCGTATTACAATCGTTAAACTATAAGGTTAAACCACCGAATTCGGCCGGGTTAAGCGTAACTGAGGTTTAAACTATGACTGTTATGTTAATCCATTTCGCGTCTGGACTCTGGAGTCCACAAGAAACCATTTTTACACATTTAATTATTGTTAACTACCTATTGATGTGTGTTGCGAATAATTGTTTGACCAATCTGGCTACCAGAGATACCATATTATAGTTTTCCTAGATTTTCTTCCGTAGTGCTGGCGCCTGGCTTCATCTCCAGTAACTAGTCTCTGAATTCATATCATTCTATTCATAGAAATAGGTACTTTTTTTTACCCTATTTACTACATTTCTACCAGAAGGAGTGTTTCGATTTCAACATAATATGTAATATATTATAGTAACTTATCTTTTAGAAAATTGGGTCAAGATGGTATTTTAAAGAGGTCATTTTTCGATTTTCTCAATACCTAGTTATTTAATGCCACGGGAAAAACCACCGACAAATTACGAAAAATCACTAAAAACGAGATTTTTATTTATAACGCCTTTTATATCACCATAGAAACGAATAAAACTAAAGATTTTAATTATTTTGTTGTAGTTTATAATATAAATTCAACTTACAGGCTGTAATAAATAATAACAATATAAAATATCCAGACTGACAAACCGTCTCCGTTCAGAATCGGTTTTTCGTAAACAATGATATATCATTGAATTCAAATTGAATAGGTACAATCCATTATACAATAACCCACTTGTACAGCACTACAACAGCATAGTGACATTCCACTTACCCGCTTTTTTAACATTATTTGTTTATTCAAAGTGATTTATAAATATAATATTGATTACGTTAGATTTTGTTATTTAAGCCAGATAACTGATAAGATATTATATCGAACAATTTGTCGTTAAATTTTTCGTTAAAAGTTCGTTAAACTTTTTTTAAAAATTTTTTAAGAGAATACAGTATTACACTATATATAGATAAGTGTATCTGTGCATTTGAAATGTTTAGGGGGTAGAATCACACTAAAATGTTGATACTGATTTATGGATTGGTTTTTCGTGGCCCTTTTTTTTTTTTATTTATTGAACTAGAATTTATATTTATTTTTTTTATAATTTAAAATAAACAAATATACAGTTTTACATTAATTGTACATTTGAATTATCTATCTTCTGTAAGCTAAGCTTGTGACGAAGATAGAGAGTTATATGCTTAAAAAACTAAAATTTAAAACACTATTATTGCGTAATTATACAATACAAAAGAGATAAATAAAAATAGAATATAATAAGGTTAACCTACGTTACAGTTAATGATACATGTAGCCAATCATTAATTAATTTTTTAGCGTTGTTATAATTGTAATTAATATTAACATTCTTCTTTATAGAGAAAGGCATAGAATTGTAGTATATAGGACCAAGATAATCAACAAATTTTTGACCAACTGATTTTTTAAAAAGTGATGTTAAACAAAACATATTTACAATCTGTATTTACATATTTACATGCAGTACAATAAGTAAATGGGATGTGGGTTGATTAGCGTTAGGGAGAAGTCACCTACTGGTGGCACATCGTGAAACTTAAAGGTTAGATAAATAAATAGTTATAAAAAAATATTGAAGATTGGGGGGGGGGGGGGGATAACATGTGATCAGCCCTCCACTAAAACCCCAGAGAGTGGCTATAATTACAGTTTGTAGTGTAAACTGTGATGTTAGATGATTACAAAAATTATCTCAAAAAGTTTTGTTACATGTAATCTTAATGCAATGCTCACAAGTCAAAATTTATCATACCACCTATATCAAATTGCTAAACGTAGAAATTAACATAATCTTAGTACCCCGTAGATAGTTTGACCAGAGTAGGTACCAGACGTCCTGATTTGGTTGGGACAGTTTCAATATTCCAATTTTTGTCTAGTCGGGACAATAAAATGTACAAGTTTTAACGTCTTACGGTTTTCCCTATTTTATTTAACTGTAGGTGTTCTTAATTTCCGCATTTATTCAAAAATAATGAATACATCAAATAACTTAATTTATTTTTTTATTTACATAATATTCAGAATATTTTACTTGATTTAATTTTGTATAGGTAGACATATAAAAGCCATAAGAGTTGTTCCAATATAGCTAGAGAGTAGAGTTCAATATTATTTTGTAGTAACTCTAAATTAGTTATTAATTCTAAGACCTAAAATTTGTTTTCCTATATAATGGTTAAGAATTCCGATTATCCTCACCTAATCACCTGCAGTAACGATGTAATCATCAAATCATCATAATTCATAAAGAAGAACAACACGATGAAATAAAACACTAAACTATTAGATACCTATATACTGGTAAGGTTTTTACTACTACGAATCCGGGTGGTCACCCATCCGGGAACTAGTAGCAGCGGGCGTAACTTACCATCAGTCGTATTGCGCAACTATCGTATTGCCAAGCCACACATTTATTTATGAATTAATTTTTTTTTATTAACTAACCCGCAGTAACTTAGGCAATTGGGTGGTTTTTAACTGCGGGGGAGGATACTGTAGGTATTTGTTAATACGTGTTTTAGCTTGGCAGAATTTCAAATTGGGCACCCCTAGGTTGCTGCCATGCCCGCTCGGGGGATGGCGGCTTCTCTCCAACACCATAGTCCGCTTGGCCACTCCGTCTCCCACACTTTTATTATTATTACTATTCATTGATAGTTCCAACAATGCTGTATGCGCAGACGCTGACGCCATGCCGTCCGCGACGATACAACACAAAGTAAAGATAAGAATTCCATTCTAAAAGTAACACTTTTAGTCGAATAGTCAATAGCTATAACAAAAATATTACAGTTCAGACAATTTTACCTATAAATTAAAATACTTATAAGTTATATTATGATATATTTGAATATTTACCTACACTCAATATTATCAATACGTTCTAAAACATTTAATATTCCAAAAAAAAAGTAACGAATAATTTAGTAAAAATTACTACAAAAAAGTAACTTAAATTACATATAAATTACTTACAATAAAATGTAATTAAATTACCATCAAATTACTTAAAAAGTAATTTCGTTACAGTAAATTGTAACTTAAGTTAAGCTACTCACCAACACTGTGAGTAAGTAGGTACTGACTACAAACTGCAGTCTACCCTATTTTCTCATTTCAATCAATTCAATACAATAATGTTATTAGTCCATCGGGCGTCAACTACCACAATATACTATGTCTATAGCCAGTGGCGTGGCAAACTACTTTTTAAGCAGTGATCAAATACAGAATACCATCCCACCCAACCCCAAAATTAATGTTCAACTGCATAACCTACTTACCTATTATCTATTACTTAGTTAAATATCTTCACTACAATTTGCAATGAAACAATGTCCCACTACCTACCCATCCATAACCATATAGTTTTACTAATTTATGAATATGTGTGATGTACCTATTCTATTGTATTGAAAGTCACCTAATGGAAACTGTGTGTTTATAACTTACTACTAAACAATGAAAAAAGTTATTCCTTAGTTCTTTAATTCTCAGATACATAAATACCTTTGATTTAAACTAACTATTGTACTCAGCACTTCTTTTCATTTAACTTATCTAGCCAAATATGTTTACTTAAGAGGTTGGGGTGGTGGGAGGTAGAAATTAATCTTGGCGCTAGGTGAAGATTTTGCCAAACACGGTACCTAAGTTGTTTTTTTATTACCTAGGGACAGTTATCAGTAAATTTTAAGCAATGATAAAATAATAATCAATATAAGATGTAATTTATTTTTCTGTAAAGAAATATTCTGTAAAAATGTAAGTTATTAAAGTATGATTGACATTAATAACTACAACTTTAAAAATCTCAAACAAAACTTTAACAATATTATTATATTTTTAAGTATTTTGAACTATTCAATATATAATGTCCATGCAGTGTATTAGTTTTAAAAGCTAAGAGTTAAAGTTTAAAATGTTCATACCTTACATTAAGAATAGTTAAGAAAATATAAATAAATATTATTCAAAAATATTGGCGTATACATGGCCTAAAATTATCATAAATAAATACTTTTTTTCTTCAAAACTATATTACTATAAATTTTAAATTTTATTTATGCAGTAAGTATCATTTTCATGAGCAACTGTTTATAGTAAAAAATATCTTAATCAATAACATTATTCATATTTTAAGTTATATGATATTATTCATTCTGGTCTAAATGTATAAACATTTGTAATTTTGATAGTTGATTATTTTAA